>NW_022589781.1:644943-712076 GCF_004348235.1 Phoca vitulina | reverse complement strand
GAGGGAGGAGGGGCGACAGCCAGGGCTCAGTGGGGACAGTGGGGGGTAGGAGGGAGGAGAGGGGACAGCCAGGGCTCAGAGGGGACAGTGGGGGGTGAGAGGGAGGAGGGAGGACAGCCAGGCTCAGAGGGAACAGTGGGGGGTGGGAGGGAGGAATGGGGACAACCAAGGCTCAGAGGGGGCAGTGGGGGGTAGGAGGGAGGAGGGGGGACAGCCAGGGCTCAGTAGGGACAGTGGGGGGTGGGAGGGAGGAGGGGCGACAGCCAGGGCTCAGTGGGGACAGTGGGGGGTGGGAGGGAGGAGGGAGGACAGCCAGGGCTCAGAGGGGACAGTGGGGGGTGAGAGGGAGGAGGGAGGACAGCCAGGCTCAGAGGGGACAGTGGGGGTTGGGGGGGAGGAGGGGGGACAGCCAGGGCTCAGTAGGGGGTGGGGGGGGAGGCAGCAGCAGCAGTAGAAATTTCTACCTCCCCACCAGGCTGCAGGGACGCCCTTCCTTTGTCAAACAGGAAATAGGGAATGAGGAGGGGAGCCTCTGAGTGTGTGTGCGCATTTGGATGATGGAAGTGTGCACGTGTGTGCGCCTGTGGGTTTGGATACAGACACGTGTGCACGTGTGAGCGTGCGTGTGTGGGTGCACTTGCATCTGAGAGTGTGTCTGTCCGCGAGGGGCTCGGCAGAGATGCAGGGGCCACTTCCAGCGTGGACATGCTGAGTGGGAGGTGCCCGCTTGGTAACCAGACTGAGATCTGGAGCCCGGGGAGGGGTCGGGCCAGAGGAAATGACTGTGCTCTGGGGGGAACTAGCAGGCCCAGCAGCAGCCCCGGGAGCAGGGAGAAGTGAGAAGCCCCTACCTGAATAGGGGGGCGGGCAAGTGCGGGTCAGCAGTTGCAGTGGGGGCTGCCGAGGCATTGCCGGGGCAGGAGAGACGGGGCAGAGGGAGGCGGGAAGGCAGGCCTGGGTGGCACGGACATCAGACTGGGCAGGGGAGGGCTGGAGGCTGGAGGGGCGGAAGATGGCACCAGCAGCTGGACAGGGAGGGGCCATGGAGGGCTCCAGGGGGCTCTGGACACAGGGTAGCATGAGGGAGCCCAGCCAGAGCAGGTCAGAGCCCAAGGAGCAGGTGGGGCCAGGAGAAGGTGGGGTTTCAGGGTCTACAGACCTCGGGCCCCAACAGTGAGAACCAGATGGCTCCTTCCTCCCCATGTGTGGAGCCCCACAGCCTGGGTGGGGTCCCATGCCGAGTGGGGAGGTGTCCGCAGGGCCCCAGGCCAAGCCTGCCCCGTTTCCTGCCGTCCTGGTAGCTGGCGGCACCAGGCTCGGGCGCCGTGGGGCTAATGCACCAGCCTCGGCCGAGGTCTGAGCAGGAAGCCGGGCGGGCGGGGGTCCCCGGTGCTCGCAGCCTAAAAGCCGCGCCTGGCACTGAGGGGCCTTCTGGGGCTGCTTCCGCAGGAAGTTCTCCCTGGATGACCTGCTGACCAACGTCATGCTCTACTGGACGACGGGCACCATCACCTCCTCCCAGCGCTTCTACAAGGAGAACCTGGGCCAGGGCTTCATGACCAACAAGCATGACCGGTGAGTCTGGCTGAGCCCGCACGGGCCGCCCGCCGACGGGCCTCCAGGAGCAGCCGGACCACCCACCCTTGACCCCCAGGGAGGTCCTTTGATGGCAGGACCATAGGTGCCCAGGGTGCCTGGGATGAGAGCACGGTGTCACTTTGCTCATCGAGGGAACGCCGGGCCGGCCCCATGTGGCATTGGCAGTCCTGGACTTCCGGACCCTCAGGGGGCAGCGGTGGGAAAAGGGGAACACAGCTGGGGGGGCTAGCGGCTGTCCTGTCCGGCTCAGCCGATGGGGAGCCCGCATGTTCTCCTGCCCAGCCAGCCCTTCTGGAGAAGGCGGCTTTAGTGGGTTGGACTTGAGGGGGTGGTGAGAGCCTTGGTCTGTCCTTCCTTTCTGGCTCCCTGTGGGAGGGTGATCGGAGCCCCCTGCTGCGGGGGGACAGAGGGGACCAGGATGCCACCTCACCCCTCAGTGGGATCGCTGTGTCTTCCAGGATCAAGGTCCACGTGCCCACAGGCTTTGCTGCCTTCCCTTGTGAGTTAATGCACGTGCCAGAAAAGTGGGTGAAGTTCAAGTACCCGAAACTCCTCTCCTACTCCTACATGCCCCGTGGGGGCCACTTTGCTGCCTTTGAGGAGCCCGAGCTGCTGGCCCAGGACATCGGCAAGTTCGTGGGGCTGCTGGAGCAGGGCTGATGGCCACGGGGTGGGCTGTCACCCCGCAGCTCCCTTGCCGAAGGCTGCCCCCGCCCCCTGGGCAGCTCCCGAGGAGCAGCGAGCCTCCCCGTCTTCTCCTAGCAACAGTGTACACCCCCACGCCTGTTCCCGCCCCTGCCGGGCCCCTGCTCACTGCCTGCACAAGAGCAGGGGTAATAAACGATTTTATTCTAAGAGTGGCTGGAACCAGGTGACATGGGGCCCCCCCCAGTACACTTGGCCGGTCGGCGGTCTGGGCTGAGGAGGGGACCCTGCTGGCTCCAGGACGCTCCACCCCCTCCCCGTGTCCTGGGCAGCGGGGTGGCAGGGGCTGGGCCACACACGGCCCCTATGGGGTGGACCCCCACGCACATCGCCCCCTTGCCACTGGAGGCCGTGGGAGGCTGCAGTCCCCGCCCCTGCAGGGAGGAAAAGGAAGGGGCCACCTGCCCTTCCAGCCGAGGTCGCAGCCCACCCAACCCGGACTGGCCCACGGCCTTCCTGCTCCCGCAGCAGACTCCCGGGACCGGAGGGGGAGGGCTGGATTCGGAGAGGGGAGCCGGCATGAACCCCCAGCCTCATCTGGACCCCATCCAGCCTGGATGGCCGCAGGCTCTTTGGTTATGCACTGGTTGAGTGTGCGCCTCGAGCTGGGGGCTCCAGGGGGCTCTTGCACTCTCCCCTCTCCCCCGTACCTGGCACCATCACCACAGCGAACGGGGCTGTGGGTGCACAACTCCAACACATGATGCTGCTAAAACCCCAGGGACGGCTGGACATTTGTGCAGGAGGGGGACCTGGAAATGCCGGGCCCCCGGCAAGCGAGTGGGAGCACAGAGCTGCTCGGCTGGAAAGGCCGGCGCTCACCACCCGATGGTCGTCCTGGCCCGTCGTCCTCGGCCAAGGGCAGGCGCACCTTTCCAGTTCCATCTCTTGAGAGCAGCTATGCTTAAAACAGGTGGGGCCTGAGTCAGGCCACTTTCCCGCCTGGCTCCGGGCCTGGCCCGGCCGCCCTCAGGCCTCCTGGTAGGCAGGCGGCCCACTGTCACTGGCCCCGGGGCCCCGGGCCGGGCACGGCCCCGGGACGGTCCCGCTGATGCTGTGGATGGCGCCGTAGGTCTGCTGCCGCTGTGGGGACAGGGCAGTTCTCTCCGAGGACAAGCCCTGCAGAATCCGGGGCACATAGGGCTGCCAGAAAACAGGGGGCCTGAGTGCTCGGAGCGGGAGTGGGGGGCCCGGGCAGGAGACTCCGGACCCAGTGCTCCCACACTCCTGCTCCTCCCCAGAGCCGGGCTGAGAAGGGGATTCAGGCCATCCACCTGCCCTGCCTCCTCCCTGGTCTGCAGGGGCAGGTGCCCTGGGGGAATGAGTCCAAGAACCTTCTCTCCGCCGGGGCTGGTCCCAGGACAGACAGCCCTACAGACAGCCTGACCCGGGGGAGGCGGGGGCTGGAGAGAAGGCTGGCCAGACCTGGCTCTGTGGGGGGCGCTGGGGCCTCACGCGGCAGGCCGGCGCTGGGGCAACCCTGTTTCCTGCTCACTTCCTCGGCCACAGGCGCCCGCCAGGCCGCTCCCGGAGAGGCCCAGCGGCAGCCATTAAACCTGCAGAGAAGGAACCCGGGCCGGAAACGGAAACCAGGGGGCGGGGCGGCACCTTGGCCAAACGTGGCCTCACCTACACAGGGATTAGCCATTCCTTCTGGAACGTGGCTTCGCCCGTGCAGGTGAAGCGTCCCGCGGGACTAGAGATTCCTTCTGGAACCATGGCTGCCACGTGATCAAGGCGCTTCCGTCCCCCCGGGAGCCGCTCCGGCTCGGGAAGAAGCAGAACTTACCGTGAAGGGTGCCGGCCGGGGGGCGTCTGCCTCACTTCCTCTGTCGCTCCCTGAGTCCTCCATCTGCAGGTGACAGCAGAGACTCGCCATGATCAACAAAACCGGGCTCCCTGAACTAGCACCCTCCAAACACACAGACTGTTAACAGCCGGGATCCCAGGACTGGCGGGCGCCAAGCTCCCAGCAGCCGAGGCCGGGGGGGGGGGGGGGGGCGCCGGGGGGCGGGGGAGGGGTGGGCAGGGAGAAGGCCACCGGCTCGCAGGGCTGTGACAAGTGGGGCACGTGCCCACCCCCTGCTCCTCCCACATCCCCTCACCTTGTAGTCCAGCGGGCTGAGGTGCCTGAAGCATCCAAAGCAGGTGTAGGCCACGCAGACCAGGATGGTGAGCAGCACGACCAGGAGAGTGAACAGGGTGAGGGGGGCCTTCAGACCTGGGGACAGAGGGACACCAGCCATGCTGGGGGGGGAGAGGGGCAGCTGGTGCAGGAACCGTGTGTGACCTCTCCCGCGGCCAGGAGCACCCAGGGGGGAACCCGCTGAATGGCTGGCATTATCCCCGGTCAGATTTCAGGAACTGGGACCCCAAGTCAGTGTTCAGCTGCCTGCTTCCTTGTTGGGCCGGCTCCCGGCAGGCTCCACTGCCCTGGCTACATGGGATGGAGGCCCCCCTCACCTGACCGGGGCTTAATCACAGCCCTCCTGCCTTTGTCGTTTGCCGGAGAGTATCCCCCTCTCCTCCTGTCCACCCTGTGCTGAGGACCCGGTCCCACCTGCGCCCCAAAGGGCAGCCTGGACCAGCTTGCCCCTCTCCGGTTCAGGCCCTCTGCACGGATAAAGGGACCACCTTCTCTGTACAGCTTCTCCGCTGACTTGGGGTCGCCAGGGTCCCCCGGGCTCCGGCCAGCTCGGGAGCTGGGTGGTCAATGCTGCCCCCAACCAGCCCTCGCCCGGGCACTGTGTTCTGATTGGGCACCAAGGTGAGGGACCTGACCGGCTGTTATGAATGGGGACTGGGAGGCCCCGGGCTGCCTCCTGTGTCCACCCCACAGCCTGCCCTGGTCAGAAGGGCCCCTCACCCAGGCGCAGGAAGGAGAAGAAACAGAGCCAGAAGAGGCACAGGATGGGAGCGGCCAAGGCCTGGTTCACGGCCGCCAAGTGGATCCTCTTCTCCAGCTTGGCCGGGAGGTAGGCGAAGTAAAGGTTGTGCCGGTCCACCATGTGCTTGAGCAGGATGTAGATGAGGCCTGCAGAGATGGGCTGTGAGCTGCAGACCTGGCTGGGCCACGGGGCTCCTCTACCTGCAGCCTCCTGGGGCTGGTGATCTGTCCGATCGCATGAAGCCCAAGTAGGGCTAGATGCAGAACCTGGCTGCTCGCGTCCTCGTTCTCTCTCTCTGCTCCCCCCTCCCAGCCTCTCCCTGACACCAAGGAGTAGAGGTGTCTAGGACCATTTTGCATAAAGAAGCTATTTTACACCCAGATGCCCGGCCTCAGCTTCGTCCTGGGCTCTCCCCCGTGAGCGCCCCCCCATCCTGCAAGGCTCCCCCACTCTCCTTCCCTTCCCCAGCCATGCTGACCCATTGCACCCAGCAGTCAACAGGTGCCCGAGGGTCCTGCCTCAGGGGCGGCACAGAAGGTGGGTGCTGCCTCTTTGATCGTATCACGCTTTTTACAAAATTGTTTCGTTTTTGAAGAGTAATACTATACATTTTTTAAATAGTTCAAGAGCATACAGGGAAAACTAAAACCTCCTCCTGCCCCGAAACCTCAGCTAGCAAGGCCAACGGTCTCTTGAGTGTTCTGTTTCCTTCCAGAATCTTCCATCTGTCTGCAGTTCTAATTTTTATTTATTTATATACGTATATTTTTTTGGTGCCAAAATCCAGGAACCTGATGTTTATTTTAGTGGCAAGGCCTTGGTCTCTAAAGTCAAACGGTCCCCGGTTCAAATGCCGGGTCTACTCCTCACCCCGTCCCACTGGTGCTTCATCCGCGAAACCAGACCTGCCTCGCAGGCGTGCACCATGCGGCACGGTGAGGACCGGGGCATGGGCTCGAGCGAGGGCTGCTGGTCAGCGGCACAGCCGCTCCGGCCCCCACCCCCAGGCCACTCACCGAAGGGCGCAATGATGGGGCAGGTGATGCTGTAGGCCATGATGACGGTGAAGACACACAGCATCCATGCGTACATGGCCCCGAACTCGTACTGGAACGCCTGGTTCTGGGCGGGGAGGCCAGGAGCTCACTCGGGGCCGCCGGGGGACAGCGTGGAGGACGACTTCGGAACGGCAGGCGCGCAGCTCCCCCCCCGGCCTCTCGGGGTCCCTGTGCCCTCCGCAAGCCCCCAGCCTCGCTGGGCTCCCACCCAGGCCACCAGGATTCACGGGCCCTTCGTGTCTCCCTCGATCTGATCGCGTCAACCCAGCAGGCCGGGAGGTGGGGGGGGGGGGCAGAGGGCGGAGAGGGTGCTCAGGACAGACGGGAGAGTGACCCCCCCAGGCTCCGAGGCCAGACCCCCGGGGAGCCACCCGGCGCAGAGGCTGGGGTCCTGGGAGGCAGTCTATATGCTGTCCCTGCCCACCGCGCCCCTATACCTGCTTGATGTTCCTGCGGTCAGCCGCTGTCTTGGCCATGAACATGCGGAAGGTGTAGAGCACCAGGCCCGGCAGCCGGACCAGCTCCATCCCGTTGCCGATGAAGGCCGAGGCGATGACGTAGTTCACAAAGAAGGCACCCTGGTCGGGCAGGAAGACACACCTGGGGGGCCGCGGGGGGTGAGCCGAGGTCCAGGAGCCTCTCTGCCACCAGGGAAGGCACCTCCACAGGGCTCACTACTCTCCTCCCCGGGTGGCTCCGTTCTCAGGAATAAGTCTCAAAGAATGAACAAGACGGCCACCAATGGAGTTTTGGCCTCAGAGATGAACCATGTTTCTGCACATGAGGCGCAAAGTAGGTCAGCCCCCTCGGTGCCTGCCAAAGGCTCTGCCCGGCCTCACCCCGCCAGGCGCCTAGGAGGGGTGCTGGGGTCGCAGGAGGAGAGGACTTCCCGGAGCAAAGACTACCCGCCCCCCCCATGCAGCCCCAGCCAAGCCCCCAAGGGACGTGTCCCCGGGACAGCAGCTCCCAAATGCAGTGTGGACAATCCTTACTCGAGCCTGATGTAGGCTTCTGAGGAAGTTTTGTCAAAGAGCCACCGGAAGAAAAAATCCAGACTGGGGAAAAAACAAAAAGAATGCCGTGAGCACTTCTGTCCCTTGCTCCCTGCGCTCACTATGCATTTTCACGTTTTTCTGCTCTAAGCAGCAGGTGGAACCTCCAGGTCCACGTCTCTTGTCTAAGGTGCCCCTTTCCTCCAGCATCACCGATCAGGGCCGGCTTCCACAGCAACTCCCCCCTTAAAGGACACAGATTCTCCTTTCCCAAGGGCGACGGTCGATGCTTCGTTTCGTGTTCAAGCTTCATTTAAGGAAGAAAGACCGTATCTCCAAAAGAATCAGTGAGCCAGCCCAAGGGCACCCCAAGTGGGTGGGCCCAGCGTGGATGTCGCCAGGGATTGGCATGCACCCCCAGACCACTTCCCCTCTCCCGGGGACAGACAGAGCTCTCCAGAGGTGACCGGACATGAATTCAGGGCAGGAGGTCGTGGTGGGTACCTGGTGAGGCCGAGGGAGGGCAGGATCAGCACCATGAAGATCAAGAATATGTAGACTTTTGACATCATGATCCGGTTTTCTCCTGACCTGCAGGAAGCCAGAGGTGGGTCCCCCCAGTCCCCCAAGTGCTCCTGGCGACCCGGGAGGCCCCTGCTGGGTGCCTGCTGCCCTGGGGGCGGGGGCGGAGGGCGCACGCCCTGCTCACTCACTTGGTCCAGTGAGACTCCAGCAGCGTGGAGTAGTACACAATGGTGGGCAGCAGGGCCGAGAAGGACCACAGCAGGAGGGTCGGGAAGAACTGGCTGATGATGGGGTCCTGGAAAACAAGGGCCACAGAGGAGACAGGTGGAGGGGCGGCAGCCTCCTGGTCATGCTGCCCCCCACCCCCACCCTGGAGCCAATGCTGGGCCTGGTATGGGGTAGGTATTCCATCACGTTGGCTGAGTGGGCCATAACCGCCCTGGACTTCAGTATAGCTCTTTGGAGCGAAGAAAGGAACTTCACACACAGCTGATGTCCGCCGGTCCGACTGACCAGACCCATCGCCCCCTGGCTTCCCTCTACACAGCGAACAGTGGTGGCCAAGGGGAGCGGGCATGCCGAAGCGGGGCCTCCCCAGACGACCGCCCGCTCAGCTCCCGCCGGCCCAGCGGGGGCCAGTCCTGTGTGTGCCCCCTGCGCTCACGGTTGCTGTCACACGAGCCGACCAGCTTACTACTTTCCCTGATAAAATGAGCACAACCATAGAGAGAAAACTTCATGAAAACGAGGTGGCGTACTTCAGAAAGACTCATAAAGGCCAATTCCTAAAAAATGCTACAGAATCAGGGGCACCTAATTGGCAAAGGCGTGAATATTTACAGGCTGTAAATGCTCCGACCACACATTAGCTCATGAGGTCACCATCACCACAGCCCCGTGAAGATGCTAAGGTAGGTGCTTTCACTCCAGCCGTCGGATGAAAATCCGAGGCTCAGAATTCATCAGCCAGGGGACGGCAGAGCGAGGACCAGGGCCTCAGAGCCTCCTGCCCTGCGTGCTTTCCCAGCATGATTAACTGAACGCCAAGCGGAATTGGAAAAAAGAAAGAAGACTTAGGGTGATGTTTCAGCAGAGCTAGTCATCGGAAACCAATACCTTTTTAAGCAGAAACCAACTTAGGGAGTGTTAGCTATTCTCGATTTATCTAAGATTTTAAAAAATAATTTGTTTATTATCTAGATTCTATGGCTTTGTAACAAGATTATCGGACGCCAGAACGTGAAAGAAATAATTGCACCCTGCTGCCCCAATCTGTGAAGCACTTGTCACTCCTTCCTACCCCCTCAGCCCCCCCAGCCCTCCCCAGGTCCGGTGTCAGCCACCTGTCTGGCCTGGGGGACACGTTGGGGAGCTAAGCTGTGTCCACGGGCCACTGGCGAGTCTTGAGCAGGATGCGGGGGTGAGGGCAGCCCCAGCAGAGGCCCCAGCAGGAGCGTCCTCTGTGCACGCGTACCGCTGGCCGCACCCCTGCTCGGAGACGCTGCTCCCGGCTCAGTGCCCTCCCCTGGCTCCCGTTCGCCCAGCACGCCTTCTTGCAGGAGGGGCCTTGCAGCATGGTCACTCACGTTCAGCTCGTGGATGGGTTTGGTGACATTGAACTTGTCTATGGTGGACAGGATGATGGAGGGCGTGGTCAGGAAGAACAGCCCCACGAAGAGAGTGAAGTTGATGCCCAGCCACTGGAACCACCAGCGGAAGCCCTGGATGGAGAGGTTCTTCCTGCAGAGGGGAGGACACAGGCCCTGGAGGCTTATCTCCCAGGCTCTGGCTGCCCACCACGCCAACAGCGGCCGGAGTAGGTGGGTCAGCAGGTCAAGCTTAGGCACGGCAAGGCACCAGACAGAGGGCTCCGGCAGGGGGCTCGTTTCAACCTCAGGAGTACAGGCAAGTGCTCTGTACTGACCTTCAGCTTCAGCCATGTCAAGTTTGGGGTCCCTTTGAGCTCAGAGGGAAAACAGGCTATCCACCACGAACATGGCTCCCCGGCAACAGCAGGGGGGCCAGAACCCACCAAAGAGGTGCCATGAGCACCCAGGCAGCAAGGCTCTGAGCCGGTACGTCTCGGCCATGTCGGCAGCCTTGGTGACTAGTGACACATCCTCCCCAGCAGGGCCAGGGGCTGGGTGCAGGGAGGGGGAGGCAGGGGACAGAGGGGCTGGGGCCCCACTGCAGCCTGTCCCGGCCTCCCACCCCACCAAGAACAGACAAACCACCCCTGAGTTTGGTAAGCCCTGTGACATGAGAAGCAGGACCTTCGGAGGCCAAGCTAGAGCCAGTGGACAAGAGCCCCCAGAGCTCACTCTCGGGGTGGGGGACTGTGGCCAACCGTGCTGAGGCCTCTGCTGGGGCTGCCCTCACCCCTGCATCCTGCTCAAGGCTCGCTAATGGGCCCGTGGACACAGCGTAGCTCACCAGTGTGTCCCCCAGGCCAGACAGGTGGCTGATGGGGTGGGGGGTACAAGAGCCGGGCCCACGGGGAGCCTGCCTGGCTGCTGAGCCTGGCAGCGGGGGTCCCAACCAAGGTAACATACACACTACATTTCAAAGATACTAAGTATGAGAAAGAGAAACATCTCAACTAAAAAATAACTGATCCTGTGTGGAAATGATACTATTTTCCATATTTTGGATTCACTGGAGTGAAGCCCGGAGCATGGACACCCCCCCACACACACATATCACGCCCCCAGCCCTGGCCCAGAGAGAAGCAGGGGCCGCATGCGGACCTCCCTGACCGCCAGTCCCCGCCCGGGCTTCCAGGTGACAGGGCAGCTCCCGCAGGCCCCAGGGCCTCTGTCCCACCCCGGCCCGGCGGCTCACCAGCAGATGTCCTCGGGGTAAGTGGCAAAGGCCACTGTCCATTTGGAGGTGCGGAGCTCCCTGCTGCTGGAGGACGGCTGGGGCTCACCTTTCCACCGCAGGCTCTGACACTTGCAGGCATTGAAGTCTTTCAGGATGCTGACGGGAAAAGCAGAAGTGGCCAGGACCCGGCCGCCCAGGGGCCACGTACAGACATAGGAGACGGGACCCAGCGAGAGCAGGGCCCC
This sequence comes from Phoca vitulina, assembly GCF_004348235.1. Classification (NCBI taxonomy): domain Eukaryota; kingdom Metazoa; phylum Chordata; class Mammalia; order Carnivora; family Phocidae; genus Phoca; species Phoca vitulina. The sequence continues at coordinate 701,241 of NW_022589781.1, read as the reverse complement.
TGGGGCAGGGGACCTTGGCTTTATTAGTTTATTACAGGTAATGCTTAGAAAAGCCGTGCCTGGCACCGTCCAGGGAGGATTCCGTCGAATCCCTAGAACAACCCGGCAAGCCAGGGAGGACTCCTGCTTTACGGATAGAGAAACTGAGGCCCTCCCACTTAGGCGTGCGCCTCATCCGTCTGACTCTGCCTCCCACGCTGTTGCACGGCCTCAACCCGCCGCTCCCCCCCGGCCCCCCCCCCCCCCCGCTCACCCCGCATGCTGGCGCTGTGGGCACATCCTGTGACCAGGCCAGGGTCTCACCGGCCCTTCCCCGACTCCTTCCCACTGACACCCACCCCAGGACGGCCACCTCACCCCTCTCCATCTCCATGCCCACCCACCCCCGCTCCTGCCTTGGAACACCCGCTTTCCGCAGGCGCCCTCCCGGCTCTCCCCTTGTGACAGGGTCCATTCCTGGACCTGTGCTGCCGCAGAGAAGGCAGGGGGAGGGGCATCTGTGTGGCCACCTGCTGTCCCCAGTCCTCTCCCAACCCCAGGCATGGGACTGCTCTGGGAGCCAGCGCCCCATACCAGCCTGCACCCTGCAACCCTCCCCAGGCCTAGGCTCTGCAGAAGGGAGTGCCCCGAGTGCCCCGGGGGTGTGCATTTTTACGGGTTGGGAAGCCGGGGCACAGAAGAAGATCTGAGGTCCAGAGTGGACATCTGAAGGAGGGCAAAATGCTGGACAGAGGCAACGGGATCCCTGGGGCAGCTGGTGAGAGCCCAGCAAGAGGGTGAGTCTGCAACAACCCGAGAGGGATCCGAAGAATCGCCCCCGCCCAGCTGTCACAAGCACAGGCTGGGATGAGAGGGAAGGAGATGGAAATGCTACGGGCAAATCCCTGGGATGGATTCCGCGGGACCACCTGCATCCGACAGGGACAGCAAGTCACCTGGAGGGGGACGGGGAGTCGGCCGGGGAAGGGTCCCACTCACTAGGTGGCCATGGACTTCTCCTGGAAGGTGACGAAGGCCATCCCCAGCGGCCGCTCCTGGACCCGGCACTGCTCCTCGGCGATCCTCTCGGTCAGCCGGTCCTTCAAGCGCGTGTAGTAAGCGATGGCGTCCTCCTGCCGGCGGACACACCCCCCGTGACCACGCGGCCCTGTGGGGGTCGGGAACCCCGTGGCGCGCTCCTGCCGGGGCCGGGCCCTCACCCACTCACACCCCGGCACTTCACAGAAGCAGAACTGGCCGCAGGGCTTGGGGTTGATGAGGGTCCACTGGCCCGTCTTCGCCCGCAGGTTCGTGTAATAGCTCAGGCTCTTCTCCGCCTTCTTCCTGCGGGGGCGGGGGGGGAGGGGAGCGTCAGCCTCGCGCTGACCCTGTGGCGCACACCCCCCGCCACCGTCCAACCACCGGTCGCCACCAGACCCAGGAGTTCAGAGCCGCCCTGCTGCCTTCCCCAGCGAGGGCTCCGGCCACGGCCGGCGGGAGGGAGGCAGGTGCCTCAACGGGGGAGGGGCCCATGCCGCCCCGTACCTCTCCTTGCACAGGGCGGGGCCTCAGCGGGGGAGGGGCCCATGCCGCCCGTACCTCTCCTTGCACAGGGCGGGGCCTCAGCGGGGGAGGGGCCCATGCCGCCCCGTACCTCTCCTTGCACAGGGCGGGGCCTCAGCGGGGGAGGGGCCCATGCCGCCCGTACCTCTCCTTGCACAGGTGTAGCAGCCTGGCCACGTTGTAGCACAGCTGGACGTCCAACAGCTCACACGTGGGGTACGCGTCCCTGTGCCCGAAAGATGCCCGTTGGAAAAGAGGACCCCCAGGCGGGGAGACCCCCAAGTCTCCAAGGCTTTTTGTGTGCCAGCAGAGAGCTCTTTTCTTTTTGTCTTTTATCAAAGGGGGAAATTTTGAAATGTAATACAAAGAGGCCTTTTTTAATAGCATGAAAGTCAGTGCCTGCAAGTAACAGGTTTAGACCCTCATGGCTTTAAATCAGCAGGTGCTTCTGGCAAAGGCTGAACACCATTGCTGATGTCCTCCACCCACCCAAAGGAAGAGATTTATCATTGGCTCTAGGTCACTTTGACCTTGGACCATCACCGAAACCCTATCCAGTGTGTGACCCTTTTGAAGGTCACAGACATTTCAGGTTTAATGAAAGCAAAGACCCTCAGCCCAGAAAATGTCTGCACATGCGTTAACCATCATAGTAAGATCGCATCTACTTGTTCATATGCTGTGCGTACCCTTGCTATTGGCAGGTACCGTTAGACGATTAACTGAATTCTCATCAGAATGTGGGAGGCTTCATCCCCATTTTCCAGATGAGGAAAATAAGGGTCAGAGAGGTTATAGGACTTGTGCCCCAGGCCACACAGCTGGTGGCTGTCGGAGCCGCGATCTGAATCCAGGCAGCCTGGCACCGCCGCACGATGTTCCCTCCCCAGACACACAAAGTCCTCACCCACACATGCCAGGCACCCTCTGGGTCCATCTTCGTGAGAGAGACAAAGCCCACAGGCATGTCAGCCACTGATTTAAACAGCAGGACAAGCCGGGATCCCAGGAAGAGCACCAGGGAAGGGAACCCCAGCGTGAGCATCCCAGCCACAGCGCAGACACCCACGTCGGTCCCCAGGGATTGCCGCGGCCGCATGCACCAAAAGGGCCTCCTAAGCTAGGAGATCTCCGATCCAGTGTCTGTATGGTAGGAGGGGGCTTTTCTTTTCTCTTTAAGATTATACATCAAACGAAACAATAGTTTTCAGTGTTGCCCAGCAGGCCCCTCGGGAGGTATTTCAAGGAACAGAGAAAAAGCACGCCAGTATCTGTTTACATAAAAGAGTATTTCTAAAATACTTGGAGTTTCTGAAAAGGTTAGTCAATACATTGTAAACACTCATTTTACAACTCTTTAGCGTTCTTCACAAATGGTGCTCAGTTACACCATCCTCCACCCCTAGTCCGCTCTACAGACTAGTGACTGCTGAGCTGGTGGGGAGTGAAGACGGATAGAAGCCTGGCTCCCTCACCTGCAGCCCAGGGGGTCCAGGGGCCTCTGCACCTGCTCTCTCCCCCCACCCCTGTCCTGATGCTCCATTCCCAGCCCTGCACATGCTTCCTCTCCCCCCCGGCCCCCTGCAGGAGCCCTGGGAACAGGTGCTCAGTGGGGGCTGCCGGGAAGGAGGTCCTGCCCTGGAGAGCTTGGACTCACTGAATGGTGAGCTCTGTGAGGACAGGGCTCTGGACACACGTGCCCCCTCCCCAGATGCCCTCGAAGGGCGGAGGGGCCAGCCGCAGGCCCTCCCCTTCGGAGACCAGCTCTGTCTCAGGCTTCAGTCTCTGCACAGCTGATGCTGAGAAGCCCACGGCAGATCATCTTCCCTGTGCCCTCAAGGGCCTGGCCTCCTCTCCAGCACCTGCGGTCACCCAGGGCGGCCGTGGTGGCCAGCAGAGGGTAGGCCGCCCCAGCCGGAACCCTTCCACGGCACCAGCAGCCACGCAATGACCGTGTGGCAGGGCCAGGCCCTTCTCCAGGTCTCCGGGTGCCCAAGCAGGACACGGAGGGCTCCCCTAAGGCACCTGTCCCACCCGCAGGGGCCACAGCCCCGCTCACCGGAAGTGGCTCTCCACACTCTCCTTCTTGGTGTCTCTGGGGAGGCCCGTGATGAACAGGGTCCGCCTCACCTGTGGAGAAATGCGCCAGGGAGAGGAGTCACTGGGCAAGTCCGTCCGCAGGCGGGCCCCGCTCTTCCGCCCTGTTCGAGCCTCCCCGAAGGAAACAGCGGGAGCTCGGAAGTCTCGGCTGCTCCGGGCCACCTGGCGGAGCCCTGACGGATGCCGTGCCCGCAGCACCGCCTTCCAGACTGTACACACAATACACATCCCAAGCAATTCTGCGAGCCTCCCTTGCATGACGAGAATGGGAGAAGGAACCCAGAGAGGGTGAGGGACTCAAATGGGGTTACACAGCAGAGAGGAGGACCCAGGCCCAGAACCAACTCACAGAAACTCCTCCTCCCCATCAAGCTGTGGGTTACAAAGAGAGAGGGCTGCTCCCAATCCGAACTTTGAGAAGGTACTTAGGATAGGCAACTATAAGCCCGGACCCCACAAATTTAAGGGCTAGTTGGCAACACAGAAGGGGATAAATCCATGTTCTAAAATAATCCGAATTTTTTTTAAAAGAGAATGTCATTTTTGAGTGCAGACATGCCAGCCACATTCCACAGAGGCCCTCTGTTGAAGCTCACTGCTCCCAAGTCCCGGGCCATCTGCCCGCTCGCCGGGGATGCCACTGGGCTCTGACCCCCCTGGGCCCCCAGCTGCACTCACCAGGCTCTCCTTGTACCGGATGGACTGCGTGTGATGCCGCATGAAGCCCACGGTGAGGATGAGGTAGAGGACAGCGAAGACGGTATGCAGCCAGAGAAGGTCATTGCTGGGGGGGGCGGGGACACCACCTGCCATCAGGGCTGGGCTCCCAAGCCAGGGTGGGGGTGCAGGGGCTGGGCCCGGGGTCCCCTCACAGTGCTGAGCTGAGGGCCAACGGCTCCATCCCAGCAGATGCCTCCAACAGCGGCCTCGTGGCCAGTGCCCCTCTAGAGCGGGGGGCCACGGGGCCACGTCCATGCCCACCACCCAGCCACACGCGCTGGCTGCAGAGGGGCTCTCGCACATCGGCCCACTGGCTGAGGACTCTCCAGCCGAGCCCGGGCTCTGGAATCTGCCCTCCCCTTGGTCCCCGCCCCGTCAGCACCCTCAAAGCCCCCACCCCATACTCACTCGTTCTGCAGGTTTGCTATTGTTGTCCTCCCAAAGCTGTAAGGGTCTTTGTCTGCAGAGAAGCAAGACACATAGTTCCAGGGTCAGGCTAGTGGAGGGGGAGGGGGCACGGCAGCCTCGGTGTGTGGCTCCGGACCCGTCAGAGGACCTGACCATCTGTCCAGTATTTTCAGAGCTCCACCAACCAAGGCCTCTGCTGTACCCGACAACTTCTTCCCAACCCACCATGTGGGGAAGTCAACTTTGAATTCCTCTTGCTCTGAGATTCTTGTGACATTCTGTGAGAAATCTAAAATCATCCTAAGCTGGGCCCAACACCAAGTTGGGAATCACTGGGCATAAGAAGTGGATTTTTGGGATGCCCGGCTGGCTCTGTCGACAGGGCACGCAACTCTTTTTTTTTTTTTTTAAAGATTTTATTTATTTATTTGACAGAGAGATAAAGAGAGAGCACAAGTAGGCAGAGCTGCAGGCAGAGAAGGAGAAGCAGGCTCCCCGCGGAGCAGGGAGCCCGATGCGGGGCTCAATCCCAGGACCCTGGGATCATGACCTGAGCCAAAGGCAGACACTCAACGACTGAGCCACCCAGGCGCCCCAGAGTGTGCGACTCTTGATCTTGGGGTCGTGAGTTTGAGCCCCACGGTGGGTGGAGAGACTACTTTAAAAAAAAATTTTTTTTAAGAAAAAAGTGGATTCGTGATGGCATTTTGGAAGCTGGCTTCCTGCAGTTGCTTGGAAACATTGTTCCACACTCCGATTTTGACTTTGAGCATCACGAACATCTTCCAGATCCACTAATTATGTCCTCCTGATTGGGTGGGGGCAGGAAAGTGGAAAGCACTCTCCAAAAGCCTGATTTGACAAATCTTGGGGTTTTATTCCTCATACTCAGACAGAATCAGAAATTGACGGGGGGGGGGGCAGCTCTTGGCTGGGGGCGGGGGTCGTCTCCAGACCTTTGGGCAGAAGGGAAAGTTCCGAGAGTCACCTCGAGGACTCCTCACGTCTGAATCCGAGCATGAGTCCTGGGGTTCTGCCCTATCACAAAGAGCCCCGCGGCTCTGCTCAGGCCCGAGTCACGCAGGACAAGGGGTCATTACCCAGGAGGTCACCCGAGAGGTTGACGGGCAGGATGATGCACAGGGACAAGCAGCTGACCACCACCAGCAGGAAGATGATGTGTCTCTGGAAGGACAGGTAGTGGATGGCGTCCTCCCCACACCACTCCAGGATCTGGTCATCGCTGGCCAAGACACGCACATGGAATCTCAGTGAGCGGCAGTGGCCTCACTCAGTCCTCAGGACCATCTGGGAGGCGGGTTCCCGTCCCACCCCCACCGCTCTACATATGAGGACGCAGCCCGCATCCCCGGTCACACAGCTTGTGCGGGCACAGCGAGGATGGGGCCTCCTGAGCCTGCCCCGTTAGCCCGCCGCACCGCACCCCCAGGAAGCTGCCGTCTCAGCAGCCATCTGTGCAGGGGCGAGGCGTTGAAGCTCACCCGCACCGCAGCCCTCCCCGCCGCCGTGAATAAGCAAAGTCACGGCAGGGTGGCTGCCAGGCTCGCAGCCCCCACTCTTTCCCGGGGCTCCCCTCAGGCAGGCTGTGAGGCAGGGGGAGCCGGTCCCCGAAGCATGGAGCATTCGGGGCTCAGGCCCTCTGCTGCCCCGCCTCCTCCCTGCGTCCTGCTTGGGGGGGCCACAGGCGCTCCACCCTTTCCTGGGTGCCATATTTGGAAGCTCCAGCTGGCTTGGGGACCTGGAAAATTCCAGAGGCCGACAGCCAGACCTCTGTGCCATGGACAAAGGATGGGGCCCCCTCTGTCCCAGTCCCCTGACAGGGAGCTGCCCCAGGATCCAGCTTCTGGAAGGAGTAGTGATGAAGACTCAAACCCATGAATGAGCAATTCTCATCCACGGTGTTTCTGGGGACATGCCTCTCTGCCTTCCGATCTGGCTGGGAAAGGCACTTCTAAGGACCCTGCGGGGCCTCTCTGAATGTCGGTGGGAATGCTGGCTGTCAGCAGCTGCTAGGTTTAACTGTAGCCTCGGAAACATCAAGGTGCTGTCCTTTCTGCGATAGGGACAGACGGGGAGAAAACCCGCAGAGCGGAGATGGGCCAGCATCACGGTGACAGACAGGATACACGGCGGCACCATGACAGCCCCTCCATGAGAAGTGCGTGTCCATGCGGGGGGCGCGGGGGGGGGCTGGAGGGGACACAGAACCATGAAAACGGGGCGAGGGAGAGGAGCCTGCTGCAGAGCAGATCTGCCCACCGCCTTTACGGATTACCATGGAAATGATGAGTCAGTGTCCCCCGCTGCCCCACCCGGCCCAGGGGGGTGGGGTCCCCAGCCCAGGGGCAGGGGCGTGGCCTGAGCCCCACCCAGCCGCACCCCCCCCCCAGTAGCCAACCGAAGAACATGCCCTGGGCGTCCCTCAGGGGGACGGTTCTAGGTGTCCTCAAATTTGTTCTCACTGATTCTTTTCCTTCTGTGATGGACTTATTGCACGGAGTATGTTATGACCTCCAGCATCAGGAGAAATGCCTCCTGGTGACATGATTTTGCGGTGGTGGAGAAGGGTGGGGTTGGCAAATGCACCTCTCCCCCTTGTACAGTTGGGGAACCTGAGGCCCAGAGAGAGGGACATCCCCAGCGTCCCGTAACTGCTGGATATCATCAATTCTGAGAGGTGCTTCGCATATCTCGGCACCGTGAAAGGGTGCTGCCTACGACCGCAGCGGATCCTGCTTGATAGGGTTTCTCTCTGCAGGCCCCACATCTTAAAAACAAGGCCACTTTTAACCCAATGAGGTGAATGTACTGAAGCATCATTCTTTCTCCTCTCTGCACTAAACCAGACACGGAAGCCTGCCGGGAAGAGCCTCCGTCGGGCGTGCTGGTGTTAAATACCAAGGGGCCATCGTTCCTGCCTAGAGCACAAAAACTCAGTTCCGTGAGCTTGTGCAGGAGCTTCTGGGCCCCCTGTTCTTAGCCCCTACATTCTGCTCTGGGCCTGAGCTGAGAAGCAGCTAAGAGACCCCCATCTTGGGGTCGGGCATTTTGACCTTTCCTTCTCACGGGCCAAACACGCTAACCCCCCCCCAGACAAAGACCGACAGCCAGATACCCCCCCGCTCCCGCTCCAACCCACACACAGACACGGGTGCACGCGCACACCAGCCACCCGGGCCGTACTCACTGTAGGCGGAAGATGGCGGTCAGCCAGGGGCAGCATCCCTGGAAAGGCAGAGAGCAGGGGTCAGCCGTGGACGTATGTGTCTTTAGGAGGCAGATGTGATCACTGTCCGTGCCCTAAATAACCACCTAGCCTCCCGTGATGCAAAAGCAACGCTTTTGTCCCAAATTCAGGAAGCTACCACGTGTCCCTAAAGTGACAGGGTCTCCACACTCCCAGTCCTTTGTGACAGGCACCCCATGCCTGGAACTCTTGTAAAAACCTCTCAAGCTTTGACAATTTGCGGAATCATACAGGCTCCAGGGGCAAATGCTGAACTTGAAGAGAGAGCAGGAGGGTGCTCAGGAGAGCCTCAGAGAAGCTTCCGCGGGCTTCTGTTAGGTTGTCCCGAACGATGGGCTGAGACATGGGATGGACGCAGGGAGACAAGCCTCGTGGATGGGACAGTCCCCCCCCGGAGTGGGGTTACGGAGGGAAGAGGGGGTCTGTAGGTTTTACTGTCCATCGCGTCTCTTACGCACAATCCCCCCAGAGCTGGGCTGCCCCCCAGCTGGGAGACACACACATCTAGTCGTCATCCATTCGGGGTGATAGGACTGGATAAGGCATGGTTCCTGCCCACAGGTGGCTCAAGCCAGCAGCAAGTCAACAACGAGCTGTCACACTTGTCCCTGAGTGTGATCACAGAGACGAGCGCTGGGACGGCAGGGGATTCGGGGAGCCCTCTGCCTGAGAGGTGACCCCGTCCTGGGCCCCCCAAGTCAGGTGGTTTGGTCGGTGCTGAGAAGAGCTGTCACCAGCACTGGCCACTCAGGACGCAGGGTCCCGAGTCAGCCGCTGAACAGGTGCGCAGCAGCCTGCCCCTGCCCCCACCACAGCCACTGCCACACCGCTCCCTTTGGTACCAACCAGCTCGCTTTCAAAATCTTGTTGCCCGAAAGAGGAAGATGACGACAATCTCTGGAATCTGGACTCACTAGAAACACAAAAGGGAAGAATGACAGAAAAGTCTACACCTGACGTCCCAGACCAAAGCTACAAGCCTGCCTCAAGGTCTGGCACAAGATATAACTCGGCCCACGAAATGTGTGGATGCCCATACCTGGGCGTGTGAGACGTGAAACTCTGCCTCACAGGGGTGAGTGACGAGGGCTCGGGCATGAGCACCGCCCCTGTGCCCTGCGCCCTGGGGCCTCAGGGCCGCGACGCCCACGGGTCCACCTAATGGGACTTCAGAGCGTCGACGTATGTGATCTGCTTCCCAATGTGTTGAATAAAACTTGGAACAAATGCTGCATTTTGTCCAATCTACGACACCACCACTTCTAAGGGACGTAACTATTTTATGGCTTTGCTTTCGCAAATGCCGGCACTGAGGCTGCAAGGAAGGAAGGTGCTCGAACACGCCGCGCCCCTGCCGCACAGACCACGTTTCAACACGGCCCGTGGAGCAAGAGCAGCGGGGGTCGCCCAAGGAGGCCCTAGGGGGCAGGGCAGCCCGGGCACACATGCGTTTCCCCTGTGGCTTCCTATTCTGCACCTGACGCAAGATCCCGGCGTGTGGCAACAGCTGGGGTTGGAGATGCCAGGGCGCAGGCCTAGACTCCGACCCCCCCTTCAGGTGTCATGAGCCGTCAGGGCCTGGGGGGGGGGGGGTCTGGCCAAGGGGGGCCCTGCTCGCCAGACTCCCCGACGCTGGCTGAGCGAGGGCCACCAGCCCATGCTGACCCCGAGCGAGGACAGGGGCAGCTCCCCTCACCCGCCTTGCCTCGCCCCCAGCCCCAAACTAGCTCATTTCCAAGAAGAGACACTTGAAGACGTTCAAGGTGAGAAAGCCATCGGCATCCTTCTCAGCTGCTGACGAAAGCCCTACGTGTGCAAGCAGCTAGATTTCCTCCACGGCCTGAAGCCAACGGCACTTCTGGCACCGGCCTGGCAACGGACACGGTCTTGTGTCAGCGTCTCGTGTGGGCCGCCCGCCCGTCCCGGCGACACCCACACACACACACTCGAGGTGACGTGTCCTTGTTACCTGTCTGCTTCTGACACCAGGGCAATGCGGCCATAATCCCAGAATCTCCTTCTTATGATGGAAAACACCAAAATTAAACACTAAAAGGAGAAAACAAACCAAATCAGGTGACCTGTAGGGAGCGCGGGACAGCTCCCCCCGTTCGCCAGTGCCCGTCCGGGGTGCCTGAGGCACGACAGCCATCCACGGTGCGCTGGGCTTCCCCCGCGCCCCCTCGTCCTGCGCACTGGCCCTGTTCTCCACCCTCCCTCCCCAGCCCCGACAGGCCTTCCGCTGCTCCTGAGCAGGGAGACAAGCTCTGGGCCCACAGCTGCCCTGGGGACCAGCCTCCCTCCTCACTTCACACCGACATGCAGGTTTAATTACAAGGAGGCAGAGCTGCCCCAGGCTGAGCCGCAGCGGTGACACCTTTGCCTGGTGTCTGGTTCTCCCGGAGGGGCCATGCCCACCGAGGACCTGGTGCTCCGGTGGGCTCAGCCTCCACTGGCTGGGGCCCTCGGCCCATCTCCCTAACCCCCTTTAGCTCTAAAATCTGTACATTCTAGCTCTCTCCTCCCTCCCCACACCTCAGCCCTGGCTGGTCCTCAGACCCGCTGGGCCTCTCCCCGCTCCCTGAACAGGCGCCCTCCCTCAAGATTCAGGGAGGCAGAGGGAGGGAGCCATTTTCCTTGAGCACAACCCTGCCGGCCCCAGTCAGGAGCTGAGCTTTTAAAAGTGGGTTTTGTCCCCCTGAAGGGAATCCAGAAGGCCAGAACCCCAGGGGGGCCCTGCTCCTGCTCTCCGAGGGGTTAGCTCAGGCGGGTGGGGAAGCTGCTGATACACCTCCACAGGCAGGTGAGTCCTGTCTTAGGGTAAACGTGAAGCCTGCTGGGCAGGTGCCTGCCCTCCTGCCCTGCCGTGCTGCCGTGTGGACCTTTCCTGCGCGCTCACGTTTTCCAGGCCCCTCTGGCTCCCAGGGGCACCCCGAGTGTCCCATGATAAAAATCCACCACTGCCAGCAACTCTCTCCTCAGCCAGGCCCCCCTCAGCGGTGTCCGCCTCCATCTCCAGACGTCTCTCCTTGGCTCACCGCCCCCACCCCCGTCCCACCCCATTTACTCCGATGGGCTCTGTCACACGTTGGGAGAAGGCATCAGGAGGCACTGGCCGGCCCACGGGCAGGCAAAGGAAGGTGCGCCTGACCCCAGCACCTGCCACCCGGCCAAAGGTGGGTCGGCACAGGGGAGAAAAATGGTGCACTTTAGGCTAGGGGTTGTTTGGGAAGCAGGAGGTCTACACTAACGAGAGGCCGCTGTGTGCGCCAGCTCTGAGGAAGGGGGGCCTTTTCCGAGGTCTGTCCTTTTCTCCGCGGCTGATCCCCTAAAAGGCCCAGGACCCAGTGGGGACGGGAGGTGACATTTCTAGGCCGGGAGGTGTGGCCACTCTAATTGGAACCCACACCTTCCATTCACAGCTCTTGTCCCTGCGGACGGCCCCCCCTCCCGCGCCTCCCCACACGACAGGCTGCTAACTCCGGGGGTGCTCAGCTTCAGAGGTACAGCCACGTGGGCCCTGTCCCTGCAGAGCCCGACGGGATCTTCTCTGGAAATCCCGCAGCTAAGATTCCTGACCTCCGCCGTCCGGAGTGGCACACGCGGGCCGTGGCCACAGCAGGTGGGCGGCAGAGCTGCTGTCCACACTCAGGTGGGCCTGGCTCCTCACCTGACCTTCCCAGAAGGCCTGGGGACGGGGTAAGGGCGGGGAGGGGGACACGGTTCAGGAGGGGTCTCACCAGGAAGCAGCTGACGTCTATGAGCAGGACAGTGGGGACACCGCCGAAGGTGACCCCCTGCAGCACGGTGCTGTTTTTGGCCGAGTTGTAGCAGTAGGAGTCGTTGGGCTGGTCCCCGATGCCCAGCCGCTCACGCATGGACACCGCCTTGGACTGCCACAGCTCCGGGGGGCGGGCGCCGGTCATCGCGCCTGTCCTCCCTGGAGAGCAAACCCGGGCCGACGGTCAGGGCGTGGAAGCCCCTGCTGTCTCCCGGCCTGCACTGGCAGAGGCCAAGGTGGGGGCCAGCAGCAAGGAGCCTGGCAGGGCCCATGAGAATAGCTCCACTGTGGGGATAGCCCCAAGGGTCAGCCGGGCGGGGGGAGGACTCATCCGGGACAGAGTTGGCAGCCTCCCCGGAGTGGGCGAACGGCCAGGGGCCGCCGTGGCCTCAGGGGCTGCTGCTGAGGGAGCATCCTGTGGGGGCCCCGGAGCTCCAATGGGCAGGCAGGGGACAGACCCGGACGGGAGGGAGATAAAGGCGGGGAGTAAACGCAGGAATCAACAAATTAGAAGGGACATCCAAGAAGGCGGCAACGGTCAGTGCCCCGGCCCCACTGCTCCTGGGCTGTCCAGCTGGGCCTCCAAAGCAGGCCCTTCCGCTTGGAACTGAGGCTCGGGGGCTCAGCGCCAAATCGGCCTCAGACCCAGCCTCTTCCGGCCCTGCCACGCTCCCCGTCTGGCTCCCCACATTAGCTCCGTGAAGGCCCAGAAGGGGCAGCCAGAGAAGGTGGGGTGGGGTGGGGGCCGGGGGAGATAGAGGAGGATGGGAGGAGGGAGGGGGCTCCTCAGGGACCCCTGGAGCACACCCCAGCTCTGTCCTGCTACCCCCACCCTCCTGGGTACCCTTGGTCTAACTGGAAGGCCCAGCATTTCCAAAGCAAATATTCCTCCCGGCTGGTTGTTGACCTTTCCTTTCTGAGGCTCCTGGTACCCCTGTGAAGCTAATGGAAATCTCCGGTGTTTGTCTCCTGACACCAGGCCCCAGAGTTAGCGCCCGAGTTCTGGCCCCCGCTTCACGCTGTCTGTGGCTGAAGAGCCAGCAGAAATACTCAGCAACCCTCCCTCCAGCTCCCACCTCCCCACATCTGGGGATTCTGCTAGGTCTGATATTTTTTTCCCTTTCTTTTTTTTTTAAGATTTTCTTTATTTATTTGAGAGAAGGAGCACATGAGTGGGGGGGGGCAGAGGCAGAGGGAGGGAGAGAAACCCTCAAGCAGACTCCCCACTGAGCGAGGAGCCCGACACAGGGCTCGATCTCACGACCCTGAGGTCACGACCTGAGCCAAAATCATGAGTCAGACTACTTAGCCGACAGAGCCACCCAGGCGCCCCTGGCTCTGTATTTCTAAGCTGCTATAGGAACAAAACTCTTGGGACAAGAAGAAAAGGTACAGACAACCCAACCAGGTGTTTGGACTACCTGGGAATGCTGCTGGGGTGTGTAGGGGGTGCTGAGGGCCACTTCTGACCCCTGGGGCTGGCAGGGGACAGTCTCACACTCATGACAGCAAGTGCAGGAAGGGGGTGGGGGTGGCAGATCCGGGGGCCTGGGAGGGGCCCCAGAAGGCCGAGTCACTTTCTCACCCCCGCAAGAGACTTGGCAATGGCTGGAAGATACGAGGCCTTGCAGTTGGTGGCTCTGAACAGAGTCACAAAGACTACCTCTGGGACACAGATCCTGTTGCTTTCCCTGCTCTAAATGTCACCCAGCAGCCCCACCCCGACCACAGGGCCTGGCCTGACGCTGCACGGCCAGTGCCTGCCCCTCCCTCCCGCCCAACACTCACCAGCAGGAAGGACTGTGGGCGCGTCCCTCAGAGAGGTCCTCACTTGGAGCCGGCTCCCCCTCCCGCTCTGGCACAGACAGAGGCGGCCCCAGCCACCTCCCAAGACGCCTCGGGCCTGCTACTCATTTCCTGCAGGGCCTTCCTGACCCCAGGACCAGGGAGCACCAGCCTTCACAGGCTTCCCTAAAGAACACAGACGGCCCGAGTCACCGGGGGCTGCCTTTTCCAGTTTGGCACAGGGCCCTGCGCTCACACCTGCCCCGTCTCTGAGCTCAGGCACCCACATGGAGCCTTTGGCTCTTCCCCGGGGGCTCCCCCAGCCTGCTCTACCCCCCAGCTCCCAGAACTGGTGCTGGGCTCTCCTCTGTGCTGCTTGCTCCTCTCTCCTCCCCCCAACGTCAGCAGCCTCTCCCCTCTTCTCTGGCTCCAGGCACTGCGGGGACTGGGGAGTGTCCACCCCACGGGAGCAGGGGTGGCTGTGGGCTCCGGGTCAGCCTCTGAGTCCAGGACCTCATCAGGGCCCCAAGGGCAGCTGCTGTCCAAGGACTAGAGTCAGGAGAAGGAACACAGCACAACAAACAAGGAAGGCCTGAAAGGTGACGTGGGAAGAAAAAACAAATCCTCCTCATAAAATGCTCACAGAGGGAGCAGTGTCCCTGGGAAGGGGCGGCCAGCCGGGACTTCTAGAAGGGCAGCAGCCCCGTGGGAGGAAGGTGAGTCCTCTTCCTCCGTCGGCTCCGGGCACACCTCTAAGTCACCTTGCTCCTGCCAAACAGGCTCCCCGGGGTGGTTTTACAAAGTTGAGTAAGAGCTGGTGAGGTCAGCCAGCAAATATTACCAGCCCGGGAGGGAGCCTCGGGGTGCCCCGGACTGTGGCCGGTCGGGCCAGCCCCTCCAGGGGAGGCGCCCAGCTGAGGGCAGAGCCAGCCGCCCCCGCAGACCTTTCAGCTCAGTCGTGAACTGTCCCTGCGCTATACACACGTCATGTCCCAATTCTGCTGAAACATCACAGTGCCTCCAGGACCAGCCCCCCTGCAGCTTCCCGAACAGACAAGCTGTGAGCCGGGCAGCTGGGGGCCCAAGCACCACAGGGCAGCCCTGCCGGGCTGGGGAGGAGGCAGGGAGCTGGCTCAGTGGGGGGAAGAAGCAAGGAGGCCCCGTGGCCACAGGAGCCTAACTGGCCCTGGCTTGGCGTACGGGCAATCTTCCCCTATGTGTAGACCCGCTTAGTCCAAAGCCTTACCCGTGCCTTGCAGAGAGCTCTCTAATAACCTGGAGGGAGGAGAGGCCGAGCCACCACTGAGGCCCTGCAGCCAGAGCAGCAGGTGACTTGGGCCCCCAACTCCAAGCTCAGCCCTTGGGCACCCCAGAGTCTGGTAGTGGCCATCAGGAGGGAGGGCTGAATGCAACAGCCGGTCTCAAGCTTGCCCACTGCCCGCCTGACTTGGCAGCAAGGCTGGGCCCCTGACCGGCAGCACACCTGACCATCGACACCTTCCTTCCAGAAAAGCCAGCAGAATGTTGCAGGAGGTGCGTGAGCCCCGTCGGGTCTTGCAAGAAGGCCCCATGCAAATTCAGGGTATTTTTTTATCAGCACAGACCTTCCGATTCTGTTCCAACAGCGAGACCACGAGCAGCTCCAGCCCTTCTGCCACGGGAGCTAACTCGGATCTGCCGGATGCAGGAGAAGCTTGCGAGTGAATACAAAGTTCTTAAAGCACCACCAGACAGGACCCGGGACCCTGGACAACAGTTTCCCTCCATAGATATGGGCCCTGGAGCCTCGGGGAGGCAGGGCACCCAGCAGTTACCTGAGCAGGCTCTGCACTTAGGGTACCATGTTGCTTAGACAAGTGGCTTAAATGCTCAGTGCCTTGACTTCCTTCTCCGTAAAATGGGGGCGATGATGTTATTCCGCTTACTTACACGGCTGACCATGCCATGAAGCACTTAGCCCAGGGCCTAGTCCCAGCGAGCACTCGAAAGCTCTTGGTTTTTAAGTCACTCCTCCAGCTACTGGGAAACAATGTCAGGACTCCCTCTGATGTTTTTTCCCTGTTACAGCCCAGTTCAAGAGAGATCTTTGCCCCGACACTAAACAAGGAAGAGGTCGTGTGAAGAGGAGGGGTCCTCTGCTTCTGTTCCCATTCTCCGGAGGCAGAAGCACACTTGGGACTCTGACACGTGTCAGAGGAGGGGAGGAAGGAAAAGGGAGAAATACTGGTTGTTCCTGCAGTGAGGGATGACAGGGAGATCTTCCCCCGTCCCCCACGAGTGTCTTCAACCCTGTAGGCGCCAGGGCCTCCGAAAGGCCCCAGCACGCCTCCACAGTCCCCCTTGTGCCCTGGGCGGGCCTGGGGAGCACAGCCCACCAGCCGAACCAGGAAGCCGGGACACTGTAAGCGCAGCCGCGCAGGTTCCGCGGGGAAGGAAGCTGGCGGTCACTCGGTCTCCCGCACTGTGGAGTCCTGCCCTTGAGGACACCACCGGCGGCTGAAAGGTGGAGGCCACCCCAGCGTCTCAGGTGGCCAGTCTTATCAGGTCCCCGGACCTGGGCGGTTTGGGTTTCCTGGCAGAACTCTCCTCACCCTCCCCGAACGCCCGGCCTCCCTCCGCGGGGCGCCGGCAGGGCCGCGGGCAGGGGTCCCTGAGGAACAGACAGCCCCAGGGGCTTCTACTCCTTCCCAGCAGCAGAGGACTCAGGCGCCCGGCCCCTTCCCAGGCCTGCGAGGCACAGAGTCCGAGAAGGAAGAGCCCCCACCCCGGCTGCGCTCCTCTCTCCCCGTCCCGGCTGGGAGGTCGGGCTCCCGGGGACAAGTCCCCGAGGGGAGGCGAGGGGAGAGGGAGCCTCGCAGGGGGAGTCCGGAAAGGCTGTGGGCCCAGGACCCGACCCTCCGCCCCCTCCGCCTCGCCCCTTCCCCTCTACCTGCGGCGCGGGCGCGGCGGGCTCCACCTGGCCGGGCCGGGCGGCGTCCCCAGGCCCTTAAAAGTTGCAAAGGGGAACTCCGGCGCCTCCCGCACATGCGCAGAGCCGCGCGCGCGCCGCCGGCCAAATTTGCGGCGGCGACCGGCGCCCCGCGGCCCCCGCCCCCCCCCCCCGCGCGCGCAGCCCTGGCCCCCGCGAGGACGCGCAGCTCGGCTCCGGCCGGAGGTCGCAGGGTGGCCGACGACCCCCGGGCCCGAGCTGCGCGGCCGCGCCGGGAGCGCGTTTTCCCCGGAGCCGGGGGCCTGCGCAGAGGGGCTGCCAGCTTGCCGGGGCGGCGCGGGGCGCACGGGACGGGGCGCACGGGACGGGACGCCGCGCTCCCGGGCAGCGGCCTCCGGCGCCCCGCCTGAGCGGGCCTCGTCTTCCGCATCTGCAGCCCCAGGCCTGGGAGCAGGGGAACCTCGGGGCCTTTCCAGCACTACCGATCGGGAAGGCCCGGGCGGCACTGGACCCTCACGTGGGCGGGCGCCCTTGCAGCTTCTCGACCCTCTCGCGTGCCTGACCTCGCCTCTTTCATTGCCCGTTCCTCCCTGCCCCTGATTGGAGCCGGCCTGTTGGCTCTCTGCGCTGGGGTGGGCCGGGGTGGGTGCCCGGCGGCTCTTCCTGCCTCTCCAACAGTTCTTTTCGGTCCCATCTGGCCTCCTCCTTGCCCCCCAACCCGTCCCCCCGCCCAAATCCCAGCCACTAGTTATTTCCTGGAGTTTGCCGAGGGCCCCTGCGCTCAGCCCTTGTCTGCCTGACAAGTGCCTGCGTATCTGTCCTCTCCTGGGGTTGCCTCCTGCTGCCAAGGGCCTCACACTTGGCCTCCCCCAAGGTTCCTGGGTGTGGTTGGCTGGACGTCTGTCCTCGTCGTCGTCGTCCCCAACCCCCCACCTCTCAGACTGTCTACTCTCTTCCCGTCCCTCGCACCCCTGTCCTGCATGTCCTCATTCCTTCTTGCCTCAATTAATGGCACCACCACCGGCCTGCTCTGCACTGAGGGGTCCGGGGAAGTGCCAGGCTCTATCCCCAGGAGTTAGAATGGTGAAGCCACTGACCAAAAAAAAAAAAGGAGAAACGTTAGAATCTTTGATTTCAAAATTTCAGAGAGGAAAGGGATTTCTAAATTTGATTTTCAGTAAATGAAGTTTATTTCAAAATCAAGAGAAGGCCAATCGGGTCCGAATGTGAGTTGAGACAGCCATAACCCCTGTAAAAGTTGAGATGGCCGTAACCCCTGTCATGTATCATCCGTGTGGGGGGTGCTGGTAAAAACACCATTTCCTTAAATCTCCAGTAAGTGTATGGGAGTCGGGGATTATTCTGTTGGATAGGGAAGGAGATAGGGGTTTGGAGGGTATGGAATTCAGACCTAATTAGAGTTCTGCACACTGGCTAGGAATTCAAGATGGCCAGGCGGGGATCGAAGTCACAGCTTATCAGCCCCTGTAATCCAGGCACTCGAAAATGTCATATCCAACATTTTCAGCATTTGCTCCCTTCATCTGCCCCAAAAGCTAAAGGTGTGACCTACAGTCTTACAGTACTGATGATTTTTATCATCACAGACTTTTTATTTTGTAGCAAGTAGAATTGAAACGAAGCCCACTCCCTGTGCCCAGGAGGGTAAAAACGTCAACAGTGACAAAAAATGTCTGCTTGGATTTTAGCAGGACAAGTGCACTTGACTCTGAATGGCTTCAGTCCTAGCTTCCTATATTACTGAGACCTTGACTGAGTCCTCTCTAGCTCCTTCCTTAGCTTTCTAAGCAGGTGGACCTAATCCCTTTAGAACTCTCTGTTCCCTGGGGGTTCTGGGTAAAATAGAGAAATACAGATTAAAACATGTTTCATTTGTTCATTAGAAAATGCCCTATCTGGGTTGGGAATACACAACCCATACTTGACCCTACCACAGGCCCATTCCACAGAGCTCAGCCCAGATCCAGTGACGGTTCAAGGAAACAATGACAATTTGGCTTCCTGCTCTTACGTTATAGACTTGACAGAGGTAAGTGCTTGGGATATCGTCACATGAACAGAGAAGACGGGCGGGGGCCACCCAGTTGCCAGGGAGTCTTGACTCTGGGAAGCAAAAATTAGAAGGCAAGCTGAATGGACAGAGAGCTCAGTAGATGGCACAGAGCCTTTGCCCATCAGCAGCAACCCCCGGCTCTCCCCATGCCCTACAACACCCCTGATGCCCACAAAAGCCAAGTCCCCCCGTGGCCACGCCCCACACCTAAGGCTCCAGCTTCCGGGGCACCGGCGCCCCGTCCCAGGAGCAGCTACAGCTCTGCACCCTCATGTTGGGCAGGCTGACCACCTGGGGCCTGGGCCTGCCTCCCTCCTCCACGCGGACGATCATGGGCAGCGAGGCCGTTTCCGAGGCGATGCACTGCCGAGGCCCCAGAAGTGGCCACTTGAAGGGCAGGGGCTGCCGGCAGGCGCCCACGCACTCGTAGGCCAGGAAGCCCGGGGGCTCCAGGACCCAGTTCTCAGCCCACTTCATCCCCTGCAGGTCGATGTACATCTCCTGGCGGCAGCAGCGGGGGGCCTCCGACCCGGGCGCCTCGGGGTCACAATCGCCCTGAGCTCTGCGCGGGCAAGGAGAGGCAGAGG
This sequence comes from Phoca vitulina, assembly GCF_004348235.1. Lineage (NCBI taxonomy): Eukaryota > Metazoa > Chordata > Mammalia > Carnivora > Phocidae > Phoca > Phoca vitulina. The sequence goes on along the minus strand of NW_022589781.1, from coordinate 682,047 downwards.
TCAGCGGGGAGGGCCCGGGGCCGGGGGGCCGGGGGGGGCATCTGGGAGGAGCTTTGCCACCCAGGGCTCCTTATGTTCAAAAGGATAAGGACGGGTCACTACCAACAACCAAACGGTACATCACGAGACCCCTTAGTCCTGAGACTGAAGGGGACTCTCCTGCGGGCATTCACTCTCACGGCACCCTGAAAAGTCCCACTCGGACTGAGCTGGCCTTGAGAGTGGGGTCCCCCCGTGCGGCCCGGGCGCCTACCCGTAGGCCCCCAGGTCCAGCGTGTGCAGCTCCAGCTGGGGCTCGCCCTGCCCGGCGCCCGCCGGCCCCTGGGAGGCGAAGCGCACCAGCCTGTGGGCGCCCGCGGCCGGCGGGCCCAGGTGCTCCGTCTGCACCGTCACCTGCAGGAGCAGGGGCTGCCGAGGCCGGCTCAGCTGCTGCCAGAAGGTCACGGCCTCGGTCACGTCGAAGGCCTTCCAGCCGCTGTCGTGGAGGGACACCAGCCTGCGACGGGGCGGCGCGGGGACGGGGGCCTGAGCTGGGGGCTGCGGGTTCACCCTGGGGAGCCCCCCTCCCCCCCCGCCCGCGCTGGGACCCCCCCCCCCCCCCCCCCCCCCCCCCCCCCCCCGCGCTGGCTGTGCCAAGGGTCAGGCTGGGCCAGCTTTATAGCCAGCCCTGGGCCGGGCTCGGGGTGTGTGGGGGGAGCCAGGCCACACCCCTCGGACCTCCTGGGAGCTCAGCGGCCAGGCGGGTCCAGGAGCCTGGAGGAGGGGGCTGTCTAGAACGGACACAGAGGCCTGTCTGGCTTGTGGACAGCTGGCTCTCTGTCCAGTGCCCATGAGCTTCTGCCTTGCTTTGGGGGGCCTGACCAATGGACTTTAAAGGTCTGAGTTGTGGAGGAGAGGCCGGGATCTCATTCCCATCTCATCTCATCTGTGCCGGATTCCCGGTCTGCCCAATCACAGAGCCAACTGGACTCCCTGGTGTGTGGAGCTGGGGTCTGGTTGCTGGCTGCAAGAAACTGTCCCCCCACCACCAGGGCTCCTGGATTCAGGACCCATCCTGTGGGCAGCGATGAGCATCTGGCCTGGTGCCCTGAGGGCTCCGGGGGCTGCTGAGATCCTGGGCTGACCACAGTCGGAAACCACTGTTCTTGGGGTACCTGCCTAGGCCAGGGAACCTGTGATAATTTAGCACCAGTGGGGGTGTGTCCAATAAGGACCCATCTCTCCCTCTCTCTGGCTGTTCATGGATTCAGAGATTAGAAGTGGAAGAACCAGCCGGTGTATCGCTCCCTCCAACTTCTGAGCCAAGACAACCGAGGCTCAGAGAGGTGACCCCTTCCTGACGCTCCCACAGTCGCTGATGACAACTGCCTACTAGGTAGTTGGGCGAGGCCCGGAGAGCCCGGCTTCTGAAAAGAGCAGGAAGATCAGGCCTTCCGGGGGCCAGCCCAAATCCTTCCGCACCCTCCAGCTCTTCCCAGCCAGAGTCCTGCCTGACCCCAGAAGCTGCCAGGGAGGGACTCAGTCCAGTGATGGGACTGGGCGGGGGTGGGATCGATCCCCCGCTTCCCAAGGATTCCTGCAAGGGGTGGCGGGCTTGCAGGTGCTTGAAGAGTTTTACTGGGGAAATGAAACACCTGGGCAGTGGCCAGGGGTAATGCTGCCAGATAAAATACAGGAGACAGTTGGGGACATACTTAGACTAATCATTTGCTATTTATCTGAAGTCCAGATTTCACTGGGAGTCCTATATTTTGAGTTGCTAACTCTGGCAGCCCTGGCCAGAGGCCCAAGAAAGCCAGTGTGGATTGGGAGGTTTGTGATAGTGGGCTGATGGATTGTCCGGGGCTGGACGGCAGTCCCCACCCTTTGTCATGCAGAGGAAGGAGCCCCTCGTCCTCATCCTCGACTTGCACCTGCTCTGGGTCTGGCCCAGATCTCCACAGGGTCCCTTGGCAGGAGATGGAGCCAGATCTTGTGTCGTGAGGGAGTGGGGGATCAGTACCACTGCCCGAGCGCCAGTTTGGACCTGGCCCTGGGCCCAGAGCTGAGAGCACCGTGGAGGTCAGTGGGCCGGCGTGGGGCGTGGGCCGCAAACCCGGGGCCCAGGTAGTCCTGGGGGCTGAGGCAGGAGGGCAGGTGAGTAGGGCCATGTGCCCACCATCACCCCTTGCCCTCCAGGCCAGGATGTGACCCCAGCCGGAGTCCAGGCTGCCAGGTGAGGGCCACGAGAAAACGTGGGGTCAGAGGTCATCCTCAGCCTCCACGGGTGGGCCACTTGCTGGACCCGGCCTGGGCTCAGAGCCAGAGGGGACCCTGAGGTCGGTGAGGTTGGAGCCCAGGAGCGGCTCCACGTCTGCATCAGAGCCCAGCATCTGGGGGGCTTCAGGGGGGCTCCCGTCCCCTTCCCGTTCAGGGCAGGCACTGCGGTGGGTGTTCCAGGGACGCCCTGAGGCCCAGCCCCAGGTGCCCTGGGCCGTCCCAACCCTGCACCCATCAGCCTCCCGGACCCCAGGCCTGGGGGCCCATGTGGCCTTTGGGGTCTCCAGACAAGCTCCTGGCTGGGCCCTGCCCAACCTCCCTGGGGCTCCCTGAGCAGGAATAGGGACCCATGTTTCAGTTCACCAGCCCCTTCCTGGCAGCCATGAGCCCTGGGCTGTACCACTCAGGAGCTGTGTGTAATCAGGTGAGTTTTCTACCCTCTTCAACGTGAGTCTCCTCCTATAAAATGGGAACAATGTACTTTTTTTTGCAAGGAACTCCTCGGTATTAATCAAGAGGTCAGCAGAGTGCCTGGCACAGCCCCCTGGTATACAGTAGGTGCTTAATAAATAGCAGGAGTCTTTCACAGTGCTACTAATTTTTACCCTGTTTTACTTTAAGAAAATTAAGTTAACAATGTTTCTTAAATCTTTTTACAATTAACCCCCATAGTACAAGAGTCCAGGGTGCCCAGCCTGGCTCCTTCTCTCGCTCCTCATCTGTCCCTTTCCCTTCCCCCGAGACGGTCTGTGCTTTGCAGAGACATCTCTCCCCAGCGTGCAAATCTTACAATCTGATCTGATCAATACCTCTTTCCGAAATTGTAATTGTAATTTGTTGTTACAATGTTGTCTCGGCCAGTCTTGGCCCCCAGTCTCCTTGGCCCCTCCAGCCCCGCCCCTGAGCCAGTGCTATCGGTTTAATTGATTCAAAAGAGTTTTCTTATTTTCTCTGACACCATAGCCTCCTTGAAATCAGAATTTATCGTCAGCCAGGAGACAGCTGAGACAAATTTGTACAACCTTCGGATGACACTTGGTGTCTTAGTCTGCTCGGGTGACCATAACGAAGATCACAGACTGGGAGGCTTAAGCCACAGAACTGGATTTTCTCCCAGTTCTGGAGGTGGGAAGGTTCCAGCAAATGTGGTTTCTTCCGAGGCCTCTCTCCCCTTGGCTTGCAGGTGGCTATGCTCTCGCTGTCCTCACACAGTCGATCCTCTGTGCACAGGCACCCCTGGGGTCCGTGTGTCCAAATTTTCTCTTTTTAGAAGGGCACTGGTCCAATCGGATAAGAACTCAGGCCCATGACCCCATTTTCCCTTCTTCACCTCTCTAAAGTCCCCATCTCTGAGTCCAGTCACATTGTGAGGTGCTGGCTGTTAGGATGTCAGCATATGAATTTGTGGGGGACACACTTCCGTCCTGGTCAGGTGAAGAAAGCTTCAGCAGCAGAGGATCTTAGGTTTGGGGAAACACTGTCGTTCTAAGGTATCTTTCAGAGGTAGTGTTGGCAAACACAAGCACATGCATTTTGTTCTTTTATATTATATTTTTTTAGATTTTATTTATTTATTTATTTGTGCACAAGCAGGGGGAGGAGCAGAGGCAGAGGGAGAAGCAGGCTCTCTGCTGAGCAGGGAGCCCCATGCGGGACTCCATCCCAGGACCCTGAGATCATGACCTGAGCTGAAGGCAGACCTGTAACCAACTGAGCCACCCCAGTGCCCCATCCTTTCTTTGTTAAACTGAATGATTAGTATACTATACATACTGTCTCATTTTTTTTTTTTTTCATTTAACAATATGTCTTGGAGGGGAGCCTGGCTGGCTCAGTTGGAAGAACACGCGACTCTTGATCTTGAGGTTGTGAGTTCGAGCCCCATGTTGGGTGTTGAGATTACTTAAAAAAAATCTTTTTTTTTTAAAAAACCCAAACCAACCAACCAAACAAAACCGCAATATGTCTTGGAGAATCTTCTATGCAGTGCTGCCTCATGCTTTTGTTTTACTTTACTGCTACATAAAATTCCTCTGTATGATGCAGGATAATTTATGTAACCAGATCCCTCTGAATGAAGTTCACATTGTTCCCAAGTGTTTACTGTTACAAATAATGCTGCAATAAACAGCCTAGTATAATAGGGGCCACTTTATACCTGTATGAATGTGTCTTTTGGATAAACGTCTACAAGTGGATACACTAGGCTAAAGAGTATATATAGTTCCCTCTCTCTTTTTTTTATAATTTCTTTCTTTCTTTCTTTCTTTTTTTAAAGATTTATTTATTTGACAGAGAGAGACACAGCGAGAGAGGGAACAGAAGCAGGGGGAGTGGGAGAGGGAGAAGCAGGCTTCCTGATGAGCAAGGAGCCCGATGCGGGGCTCGATCCCAGGACTCTGGCATCATGACCTGAGCCGAAGGCAGACGCTTAACCAACTGAGCACCCAGGCACCCTCTCTCTCTTTTTTTAAAGTAGGCTCCGTGCCCAGTGCCAGGCTTCTGGTTTCTGCTCAGGTCATGATCTTGGGGTCCTGGGATCAAGCCCCACGTTGGGCTCTATGCTCAGGGAGGAGTCTGCTGGAGATCCTCTCTCTCTCTCAAATAAATGAAATCTTTTTTTAAAAAAAGCAGAGAGCTTTCTCTGGCTGGTAGCAGAAGAGAAAGTCAGATGGATTCAAAGCGTAAGGAGCGTTTGACACATAGTAGCGGGTAAGAAAATGGAGGGGCCGCCTGGAGGGAGGGAGGCACCCTGCTAGGGGCAGAATGTTCCCCCCCATTCATACGTTGAAACCTTAATCCCCAGTGCAATGGTGTTTGGAGGTGCGCACCTCTGGGAGGTGGTTAGGTCATGAAGGTGGAGGCCTCATGATGGGATCCGCGCCCTTATGTGCGGAGAGGGCACAGCAAGAGGCATCTGTCTGCAGAACTGGAGGGGGGCTCTCACCGGAACCCCACCACACTGGCACTCTGAACATGGACGTCCAGCCTCTGGAAGTGCGAGAAATACATGCTGGGTGTTGAAGCCGCCCCATCTGTGGTCTTCGGGTCCAGCGACCTGAGCTAAGCAATGCCCTTAAGGAGCCAAGAGGGGCTCCCAGCCCACAGCCAGCGAGGGAAAGAGCGCAGCCCTCCAGGCCGAGGAGCTGGACCCTGCCAGCAACGGAGTGAGCTTAGAGCAGTGTCCTGCCCGCCAGACACCTTGACCTCAGCCGGGTGACCCCTGAGCGTAGACTCCAGCTGAGCGGGCTCAGACCTCTGACCGGCAGAGCCATGAGACTGTTTGGAGCAGCCCAGTGTGTGAGCATTTGTGAGGTGGGGAGGGAGACGTCCGCTTCTTTCTCTATAGACTTCTGCCCCGCTGGGATTTTCTTCTAAATTTTTTATTATTTTTAAGTCATCTCCACGCCCAACAAGGGGCTCGAACTTACGACTCCAAGAGCAAGCGTCAAATGCTCCATTTACCCACAGCCAGGCACCCCTGCCCTGGCGGGATTCTTGACATTGAGAACATTTTCAGGCATCACTCGTTTAATTTTTTAAAGAGCAATAAAAAAAAAAAAAGTACTCACCTGGAAACAGGTCCCTGATAAAATAAATGCAAACGGAAAAGCAAATTTCAAAACAGTACTATACTATGATGACATTTTAATTTTATAATCTGTGTTTATACAGAGATCTCCGTATAATCCCATTAGAGATTTCTGTCGGCCTGCTTCCTTCCCTGGGGATGTTTACATTTTCAGCCTTATCCCCATCCCAAGTAGCAAGCCGGCTTTGCCCCCTTCTTGAGGAATTCCAAGCCTTTTCAAACCCGATGTAGAGGGCCACGGGGCTAGGCTGTGGGGGAGCCACCAGCCAGGATCCCAGAATGACACACAGCCCCTAGAAGCTCCATAGTCTGTGGGGTGGGAATGCAGGGGCGACTGACCATTCACTCGGACAAATAAGGAAAATATTGTATGTAGTGCTTTAATAGTGCCGAGCAAGGAAGAAAACCATTACAGCAAAAGAGGCCACTCCATAGAGGCGGCTGGGGGGCCAGCGAGGAACCCGCCGAGGAGGAGAGGGGAAAGAGGGCCATGGGACACAGGTCCTCGCCCAGCGAGGCACACACCCCAGCAGCTACAGGGTCTGGAGTCTAGAGGCTCCCTCGGGCCAGACGGCTGTCTCGGAGGGGGCACTTCGAACTTGGGGGGAATGTATGGGGGTGGAGGAGTGGCCTGGACACGCTCGAGAGCGGTGGCAGGAGGAAGGGAGCCTCCCACCGCGGCTGCAGAGCCCCCTTTGGCCCTTTGTCTCCCACGCGACAGTCTTGCTTAAGTCTCTGAGCCCCTAAGTACCTGATGGGGGTCAGGAGGGACTGGAGGTGGGGGTGATCAGGCCCCATGTTCAGAACCCACCAGAGTCCCAGGGAGGCTGCCATCTGGTCCTGAGCCATCCCACGGATGCTGTCCCTCCCCGCTCCGGGGACGGGCTGCTCCTGCCTGGGTCACGGAGGCCGGCTCGGGGCTCCCACACGCTGGTTGATCTCTGGCAGACGAGATGGGGCCTTCCCAGGCTCCTCGACCCCCGGATTCAGGCTGCCAGTGTGTGGGGAGCCGCCGGGAGATGCCAAGGCCACCAGCCCCCAGTGCTTTGTCGACGCCACTGCGGGGGGGGCGAGGGGACCCCCCTCAGCCTTAGCACAATCAGGAGCAGGGGTGGACATGCGTGGTTGCACGGTGACCCAGCCACTCCTTTTCCAGAACCTCCCATCCTGCCCTGTGTGTCCTCCATGAGGGCTGGGGGCAAGGAGAGCACCTGGGGGGGGGCGGGGGGACTGGACCACAGCAGGACGTCCAGGCAGGGTCAGAGCCCTTCGCAGCCTAGCTCTGATGAACTCGCAGTGCGCTTGCGCCTCCCCCCACCCAACTGTACAGATGTATCTGAAGACCTTGTCTTCGCGCTTCTTCCGCCCAGAACCAAAGCACACAGACCCGGCAGGAACTGAAATCAGCGATGACAGGCGGGACAGTAAGGTTTACCAGAGCCGAGCAACCTCACGACCACACCTAGGAGGTATGCACAGAGGCTGAGCATTTGTCTTGGGCCATTCCCAGCGCGTGGGCGCCACGGGGCTGACACAGGCTCTGTCCCCGGAATAACAGTGCCTACCCGAAGGTGGGGCTGTGTGTCGCCAGGGCTGCTGGTCTCTGTCCCCAGCCGCACCCACCTCCTCCTCCGCCTCACCCCTCCAGGGGGCGGCTACTTCCCAGCAGCCTTCCTTCCCGCTTGAAACAGCAGACTTCCCTTGACTCAGAAACTGTGTCACAGAGTATCACTGTTAGGTGGTAGGATTGTACCCAGATTGATTGATTGATTGATTTTTTTCTTTCTTTCCTTCTCTTTCTTTTCTTTCTGGGGGTGGGGGGAGGCGTTAGCAATATTAGTCTCTTTTTTAACCGCCAAGTAAAAAGTGCACGAAAAGAAAAATGCCCATATAAGCCAGTCTCTCTCCTCAAACCTTGCCCTGAGGAAGGATCTTCTAGAAGCCATTCGTCTCCATAAGCTCCTCTTCCTCCCTCCCTTTCTCTTCAAATGATTAAGCAAATATTTATTGATGATTTTGCCCCTTCTCTGTGTCCTGGGGACACCCGAGGAGACCAAGAGGCAGCTGGTAGGAAAGGAAGCTCCAGTGCAGGGGGGTGGGGTGGGGGGCTCCCAGGGAACGGGAGGCACCATGCAAAGCTGGGTTCCGGAGCCCGAGGTGGTTTTGGGTGGTTTCACAGTGCACACCCCCACCTTGGCGCAGCCTGGTCTCCCCCTTTGCTTTTCGGACCTCACGGTGCTCCTTCACCGAGGAAAGCAGTGCTGACATTTCACTAAGGAGGCTCAGGGCAGTTAAGACCCTTGCCCAAGGTCATAGATGTTAATGAGAGCCCTGAGGGGGCCCGCAAGGGCCAAGTTCATCACCTGCCCGTGCGTGTCTCCTTGTCCTCAGATGGGAGCATGAGTAATGTGTATCCCGGGAGCTCACAGGGAGGGGCCATGGGTGCCCACACAGACCCCGGTTTGCGCCCAATCCACATCAGCTCTCGTAACCTCCCTGCTCTTTTCAGAAGCCGGGCTCTCCTGGCCTTGCCCAACTACCTAGCAGATAGCTGTCAGATGAGGCTCGGTGACTCGCCCGACTACACACAGCTCCTGAGTGGTACAGCCCAGGGCTCACGGCTGCCAGGAAGGGGCTGGTGAACTGAAACATGGGTCCCTATTCCTGCTCAGGGAGCCCCAGGGAGGATGGGCAGGGCCCAGCCAGGAGCTTGTCTGGAGACCCCAAAGGCCACATGGGCCCCCAGGCCTGGGGTCCGGGAGGCTGATGGGTGCAGGGCTGGGACGGCCCAGGGCACCTGGGGCTGGGCCTCAGGGCATCCCTGGAACACCCACCGCAGTGCCTGCCCTGAACGGGAAGGGGACGGGAGCCCCCCTGGAGCCCCCCAGATGCTGGGCTCTGATGCAGACGTGGAGCCGCTCCTGGGCTCCAACCTCACCGACCTCAGGGTCCCTTCTGGCTCTGAGCCCAGGCCGGGTCCAGCAAGTGGCCCACACGTGGAGGCTGAGGATGACCTCTGACCCCACGTTTTCTCGTGGCCCTCACCTGGCAGCCTGGACTCCGGCTGGGGTCACAGCCTGGCTCCCCCCCCACCCCCATACCTGCCTATCCCAGCCCCCATCACCCTTGTCCCCAAATGTCCTCAATTCCAGGCCCTGGGTCAGGACCATTGAGAGTCTCCTCGTTCCCCCCTCTCCCCTGCCCCCTCTTCCCCTCCAGGACTGCAGATCTGGCTTTGAGAGGACTTGCAGGCCCAATCCAACCCCACAGAAGGCCAGGCTCCCACCCAGCTCCGAGGCCTGCAGAGCTGGGCTCCTTCCTGTGCATGACAAAGGGCTATCCTCCCAGCTGCTGGCCCATCAGCCCATCACTCTCCCAATCCACATGGCTTTCTTCTGGCTGATTGCCCAATTGTTTTATTTCCCCAGCAAAACTCTTGAACCCAAGTGGAATCCACATTCAGGAAAGGGCCTGTGTTTGAAGACGGATAACAGGTCTGGGAGATTTGCCCTGCGTCTGCCTCTACGGATCCCCTTCCTGGGTCCACACTCAATCAACCCGCTGTATTACAGGCGGCTGACCATCTCTCTGACTGCCGGCCAGAGGGCCCCTTCGTGATGCACATGGCAGGAGGCCCGGGTAAGAACCCGCTTCTCTTCCCTCCTGAGTGGTCTCCTCCTGTCTCTTGGCTGCAGATGCCTCCAACCTGACCACCCCACTGGGCCCAGAAGCAAACATCCCAGGGCTTCCAGCCACCCGTTGCCCTCTCCCACACTCTGCGGGGCCCCCACACCGGCTCCTTGCCTCTGACCCATGCCCTCCAGACTCAGCTCCCGGCAAGTTCCAGTGTCCTCACTGGCAAAATAAGGCTGTGACTATCTGGGACCGACCCTCCATCACTTGCCTCCGTGGTTGCAACTCCCATATACCCCTCCCCGCTGCCTTCCTGCCCCCCACAGTCCACAGAGGTAAAGTCTCCGACAGACTTTAATCAGAGGTACCCTATTAATTAAAACCCTCTCCAAATTAACTTGAAACGGATCACAGACCTAAATATAAAATGCAAAACCATAGGGGTGCCTGGCTGGCTCAGTCAGTGGAACATGAGATTCTTCATCTTGGGGCCGTGAGTTTGAGCCCCACGTTGGGGGTAGAGTTTACTTTAAAAAATAAATAAAATAAGACAATTTTTTAAAAGCCAAAACCACAAAACTCCTAGAAGATTAACAGGAGAAAATCTAGATGAACTTGGGTTTGGAGATGACTTTTAAACAGAACACCAAAGGCACGATCCATGAAAGAAACAATAAGCTAGACTTCATTACAATTAAAAACTTCTATTGTGCAAAAGATCCTGTCAAGAGAATGAGAAGACAAGCCACACCTGGGAGAAAACATTCACAAAGGACACATCTGATAAAGAACCATTATCCAAAATATGCCAAGAACCCTCAAAACTTAACAATAAGAAAACAAACAACCCAAATAAAAAAGCAGGCGAAAGATCCATACACCTCACCAAGGAAGAGATACAGATGGCGAATAAGCATTTGAGAGGAAACTCAACATCACATGTCATCAGGGAAACGCAAATTCACACAACGATGACTCCACCACTCGCCTATTGGAATGGCCGAATTCCGGAACACTGACACTACCAAATGCTGGCGAGGATGTGGAGCCACAGGAACTCTCCTTCACCGCTGGTGGGGATGCAAGTGGGTGCGGCCACTTTGGGAGACGGTATGGAGCTTCTTACAAAACTGAACCTGCTCTTACCGTACGATCCAGCCATCATGCGCCCTGGTATTTACCCAGAGGGGTTGAGGACTTCTGTCCACACAAACACCTGCACGTGGATGTTTACAGCAGCTGTCTTCATAATTGCCAAAACCAATAAGCCGCCAAGACATCCTTCACGAGGTAAATGGATTAAAAAACAAAACAAAACAAAACAAACCTGTGGTCCATCCACACAATGGAAGATTATCCAGCACTAAAAAGACATGAGCTATCAAGTCATGAAAAGACATGGAAGACTCTGAAATGCGTATTACTAAGTGAAAGAAGTCATCTGAAAAGTCTACGTGTCGACCATGTGACATTCTGGAAAAGGCAAAACTATGGGGTTATAAAAAGATCAGAGGTTGCCAGGGGCTGGGTGGGGTGGGGGAATGAATGGGGGGGCACAGAGGATTTTTAGTCACAAATGCACACCATGGTGGGGTTGTTGATGACCGGGGAGGTTGAGCATGTGTGGGGGCGGGCGTATCTGGGAACTCCCTATACTTTCTGCTCCGTTTTGCTGTGAACCAAAACTGCTCTAAATAAAGTCTATTCAAAAAACCAAAAACCAAAACAAAACCAAAAAAAAAAACCACAAAAACCTCCAATGACTTCCTACTACACTTTGGATAAAACTCAAATGTCTTGCCTGAAAGCTCAGGCTGACCTGGACCAGGTTCACCCTCCTGTCTCTGTTCCTGCTGCCCCTCTTGCTCCCTGACAGCCTGTCACACGGCCCTTCTCATTGTCCCCAAACCTGCCACGCTGGTTCCACCCCAGGGCCTTTGCACTAGCTGCACCCACTGCCTGCAAGGCTCTGCATCCTGACCTTCGCAGGGTTCGCTAATTCTTGTCATTCAGACCTCAGATCAAACGTCAGGTCCTCAGAAAGCCCTCTCTTGCCCTTTCATAAAATCCGTGCATCCCCTTCCTGCCCCTGCCAATTGAGATCTCTCTTATCATCCAGCTTTATTTTCCTCTTGCTACTTAGTCCTATCTAAAATTATCGTCTTTATCTATTTGTTTGACTGTTTGTGGACTACCTCCCCATTAAGATGTAGATTCTCCATGGGCTCAGTGACTGTCCAGCCCGTTTGCAGCTGTGTCCCTGCGCAGAGAACAAGGACCAGCACTCACGGTGGATACTTCACTGATACTTGTTGAATGAATAAACGGATCAATGAATTGAAAGATGGGAGTTTTAGCTCAGTGCAAACTTTATGAGCATCTCGGGATCTCAAGGTCTTTGTAAAACGAGGGAGATAAACTGGATTTTCCTTCCAGCTCCAAAGCACTGAGAGGGAGAAGAGGTGGTTGGGCTTCCCCCCGGACAAAGCCTTGTCCGCATGAGATGCTGCAAGTTCCCTCCAAGGACGGCCTCCCCCGGACCAGGAAGGTGGCGGCTCCCCAACAGTGGGCCCCCTGCCCCGGAGCCCTCGGAGCACCAGGCCCCTGCAGGCAGTGAGCTCCAGTGTGGATGGGAAGTGTCTGCACCCGCCCAGGAGCCCCTTCCAGCAAGGAGCAGGGCTCCCGGTCCACACAGTGGCCCCCGTCGGTTCTGAGGTCCGGGGCTGACCCTGCACCTGCAGGAGGGCCTTACTGGGGAGCTGAGCCCCACTCCATTTCCTTCTCAAGAAAATAGCTCTTCATTTCAGTGTTCGGTCTCCCCAGGCCCAAGAGAGGCTCTGGCCCCCTGGGCACTCTGAGGGGCCCTCGCACTCCCAGGGCATCTCCATGGGACAGGGGAGAACTGTCAAAGAAGCCAAAGGAGAGGCCCGGCCCCCGCCCCAGCCCACCCCACCGCAGAGAGCCACGGCCGGGCTCCAAGCAGGGGCGGGGCAGGGGAGACAGAGAATGCCTTCATCATTACAGTGAGAGAGGAGAGCCCAGAGATGGGAGAAGCCCAAGAGACTGCAAGGGTGCCCACGGGGCGGGGGGGTCAAGTGCTGACCCGGCCTTCCTGATCAGTAGGGCAGGAAAGGCCCCGAGGGGAAGCTTGCTCCCATGCCTCGTTCCCACAGGGAAACTGAGGCCTGCTGAAGTCACCTTACTTGCTGAGGGAGGGTTAAGTTTGGAGTCAAACCTCTCGGTCACAGGATCCCCCCACATTGCCAACTCCAGGCCCCAGTGAGCCCTGTGTCCCCTGCATGCTCCCCCTGCACGCTCCCCCTGCAGGCTCGGTGCCGTGGGCCCACTGGGCTTTCCTTTGGGAGAACAAAAATCCAATTAAAAAGCTGACTATTTCTGGCTCAGCCTGGGAGGCTCTGCTCCTCGGCTCTGTAATTAAGAATGGAGTAAGACATAAAGGGAGGGAGGGACCAGTCTCTCGTTTCCCACAGGGGGCTTCAGCGTCCTGCCCGGGGACCCTGAAAGGGGATGGAGGCTGAGGGGGAGGTGGGAGGCCCCACCTCAGATCAAAGCAGCAGGCTGCCCAGCCCGGGAGAGAGCGTCCCCAGCACCTTTGGATAGCGGTCGGCCGGGGTCGGCCCGGGGTCGGCCTGAGCACCAGCTAAGGGGACCAGCACAGGCACAGCCAGGACCAGCACGCTGTGGGATCTTGGGCAGCCCAGGACCCTCTCTGGACAATGAGGGATTTGACCTGCACGGTCTTCACGTCCTTCCAGCGACTCTGGTGCTAGACCACGGCTGTCTCCTCTGGTTAGGAATCATCCACGACGTGTCTCGTTTCCTTTGGAGGAGTCCGTTTTTACAGAGATTTCCGGGAGATGTGTTAGCTCGGTGTTAGCAGCAACGGAGTAAAACGGAAGCGTGTTCTGGGGTGTGCGTGTGTGTGCGTGTGTGTATATGAGGGTGCAACCCCTTCTCTGCCTACAAGCCAACTGAGGTCAGCACTGAGGACTGAGGGACATGACCAGGCTCATGGGGGTCCCAGGAAATGTTTGTATCTGGGTGTTAGTGGGAAGGCCAGGTCCTCGTGCCGGGTACCCCTGAGGCCCCCAGAATAACAGGGCCTGGCCTGTCCCCATCTCACAGGCTTGTCCCTTGGTGTCCAGAGAGGAGCAGCTCTTGGTAGATTCCAGACCTGGACAGCCTAGGGAGGACAAGGAACGGAGCTGGAGACATCACAGCCCCGGCTGGCAATGACCAGAGGCGCCCTCCACGGCCACACTAACCTTCATCTGGAGCGGGGCTGACAGGTGATTTTGCTGATGGAGTGGCCACGCCAGCCACGTCCTTCCCTCCTGAGCAGCTGTCCGTTCCTCCAAGTTCTGGGTTCAGGAGCTCAGCCCCATGCACCCAGATCACCCGGGGCCTGTGTCACTTGCCAGCCTGGGGGCTTCTGGTCCACCCTCGTCCTCCGAGCTCCCCGCACCACCGCCGGGGCGGCCCCTCCTGTCACTCTCTGGTCCTTCTCTGCCCCTGAGCCCTGAAATCTCCACGTTCCCCAGACTCTGCTTGTGAAGGGCTGTGTTGTGTCCCCCCCGAATTCCCATGCTGCGGCTGTAACCCTCAGCACCCAGGAATGTGACTGGCCTTGGAGATACGGTCTGTGAAGAGGTAAGTAAGGTAGAACGATCTTCCCACGCGGAAGCGCATAAGCCCTAACTCCGCCCAGCTCTAAGTTATGGTGCGAGATTGCACCTCCACACCCAGCCCCGGCTCTGTCCCCGCCTGCTCCTCGGGGGGGGGGGGTCCCCACGGCAGAGGGGTGCGCACGGGCTCTAGCTCTGCGGTCGCTCACCAGAGCCCCCGGCACACCGTGAGCTTCGTTCTCCCCGTTTGTAAAAGCGGGGAACCGAGGCACCCACTTGACAGGGTCACCTGGGAGGAGGTGGGCCGGCTGCGTGCAGGGCCAGGCCCCAGACGTGACCTGTATCGGTGCTCTGCGAAGGGCACCTGCTGTTCTAGTGTGTCGGGAGCCCGACCTCCTGCAGTACCTGGCAGCTCAGTGAAGGGAGTCACCAAGCTGGAAGCCTCAGCGGGGCCGCCACACCTGCTTTCCCCCCACAGCCTGCCCCCATCCACGGATCTGCGGCTGCTTCACTAGCCCGACCGAGCACCCCACCAAGCCAGAGTGCTTTACTGAGTACATGGGGTGAAGCCTGTGTGTGCGGGCGGTGGGGTGGTGGACAGCAGCTTATCTGCACATTAATTAGACAAATTCAATTTTAAAGGATCAGTTACGACATAGGGGCGGTGGGGGCGGGGAGGGGACCTGAAGGCTTGAGACTCGCAGCCCTCCTCAGCGCCTCTCCCACCTCTTCCCTGGACGGCTGGAGTCTCAAGGCTTACAGAGTTTCCTTTATTTTTTAATAAGATTATTTATGTATTTATTTAAGATTTTATTTATTTATTTGAGAGAGAGAGGGAACACAAGCAGGGGGAGGGGCAGAGGGAGAAGCAGGCTCCCCACCGAGCAGGGAGCCCGACGTGGGGCTCGATCCCAGGACCCTGGGATCACGACCCCAGCCTAAGGCAGACGCTTCACCGACTGAGCCCCCCAGGTACCCCTCCCCTTATCTTTCCAGACCTATCTCCAGCATCACCTCCCTTGCCAGACCTTCCCGAGCACCTCCTGTCTGCTCCCCAGGGCTCTTTACCGCCTCCGTCAGAGCATTTATCACCTTGTAGGATGGGCGCTTCCCTGTCACTCTTCCCCACCAGATCGGGAACCCCCTTAGAGGAGGAAGGGATGAGTCTGGTTTTATCTGGGGCTCTGGTGCCTGGTACACAGTGGTGCTCCGTATGTGCAGACGGATTACATGCACGTGAGTCCCACTGAACCGGAGGCTTCTTCTTACAGCTGCCCCACTTCATCTCCCGCAGCTGTGGGGGCGCTCCTGTCTTTGCCCTGCCTGTCCCCTGCCCCCGTGTCCCTGGGGCTGCTTCTAGCTGGGTCTCCATTCCCCAGGGCTGCCCTGGACATTGCAGGATACTGACAACAGCACATCGGGGGGCTCTGTATTTCGTGGGCCCCCAAATAAGCCGTAAATAAATACATATCGACTGGTAATCTCGGGTCTTCACCTCCTGTCTGCTGTGTCTCCCCAAGGCCCATGTTGGCTGCAGGCCACAGTCAGCCCGACTCGGTCAAACAGGCGTCTGTGGGGCTCACGGGGCGGTGCTGGGCAGGGGCCCCCCTTCTGCCTGAGGGTCGGAGCCTCTAGTTTGAGGTTTGGGTGGGAGATGAATACCTGCCACATTCAGAGAGGCACATTCCTCCAGGGGAGGAAATGAAGTAAGCAAAACCAGGGAGGGGGACATCCAGGTGGAGGTGGGTCTGGGGTCCGGACAGGGGAGCATCTTGGAGGGTAGAGGGTAGTAAGATTGGAAACAGAACTCAACAACACCAGTTTTGTCTCTATTTCCCTGAATTAAAAAAGGCAGTTGTTTCGGACGTCTGGTTGGCTCAGCCCGTGGAGCATGGGACTCTTAATCCCAGGGTATGAGTTCGAGTACCACGTTGGGTGTTACGTTAAAAAAAACAAAAACAAAAAAACAAACAAAACCAGGCAGGTGATCACTTGGTTTGAGAAGCAGGTCCAGAGCTGGTGGTGCCTGGGGAATGGGGGGCCATGGACGGGCCAGCCCACCACCCGCCCCCCGCCCTCCGCCCAGGCCACAGCCTGACCCTGGCTCCACCAGGCCCTGGCTCCGGGACCTGTCCCCCCCGCTGTCATCTTCCCTGAGCCTCAGATCCCTTAACGATGGATCCCCATGAAAACAAGAGCAACCCCAGGCTCTTCGAGCTGCCTCCTGCCAGACCCCAAGCCCAGCAGGGAAGCTCCCGCAGGGTAAGCAACCCGCCCGAGGCCACACAGCTAGTGAGGGATGTGACTCCAGGCGTCCTCCTGAGCTCGATGACCACGGACAAGCCTGGACACAGGGCCACCCAGGAAGGCACCTGCCTTCCACCGGGGACGGTGACGCTGAGGGGCAGGGGCAGACGGGGTTTCAGCGGCTGGCGCCTGGCGCCCTCTAGTGGCACATTTGAGCAGTGGGACACCGAGACCAGAACACGCTTTCCCCGCGGCCTGCCCCTTTGTCAGGGGTATTCAGCGGGGCCACCTGCTGTCCCTGCGTGCTCGTCTCTGAGACAGTGGGGGGAGGACTTGGAATCTGGAGGCTGGGATCCTGGCCCCAGCTGCCTTAGACCAGTGCCTCGGGGTCTTCTTGTGTGCGATGGGGGCACCCATGCCCTCCCCCACACCCGCCCCCCGGGACCCTGGTGAGACTCCAATGGGATGTGATGGACCACAGCACCTCGTCAGTTCAAAAGCATTACTGAAGAGCAAAGCATTGCGCTCCAGAGAAAATAGTAATAGTGCAAGTCCAGGATGCCAAGGACCAGTGAAGGGCTGGCGTGGGGGAAGGAGCTGGGGGCAGAGAAGCCAAGAAGGGCAGCAGAGGGGAGGGCAGTGGGGAAGGAGGGCTGGGCTCAGCAGAGACCTAGAGGTCCGCATAGGGCAAAGTGAGCCTTCTGGGACAATCAGGCCATGGGGTTGGAAAAGGAAGTCGACAAACGCTCATTTCTTGTTCCTTTCTCTTAATCCAAAAGGCGGGTAGGGCCATATTACCCAAACCAATCTACAGATTCAATGCTATCCCTATCAAAATTCCAGTGGCATTTTTCACAGAAGAACAAGCCATCCTAAAATTTTGTGTGGAAGCACAAAGACCCTGAAGAGCCAAAGCCATCTTGGGAAAGAAAAGCAAAGCTGGAGGCATCAAACTATATCACAAAGTTACGGTGATACACAAACAGTATGGTGTCAGCGTAAAGACAGACACACTGATGAGAGAACAGAAGAGAGAGCACAAAGATAGAGCCACACACATACGGCCAATTAATTCACGACCAAGGAGGCAAGAATATACAATGGGGAAAAGAGTCTCTTCAATAAAGTGGTAGGAAAACTGGACAGCCACATGGAAAAGAATGAAACTGGACCACCTTCTAACACCATACACAGAAACTAACTCAAAATGGATTAAAGACGACCTGAAACCATAAAACTCCCAGAAGAAAAAACACAGGTGGTAAACTTCTAGAGGTTGGTCTTAGCGACGATTTTTTGAATTTGATACCAAAAGCGAAAATCAACAAGCGCAACTACATCAAGCTACAAAGCTTCTGCACAGCACAGGGCACCGTCCACAGAGTGAAAGGCAACCTACTGAATGGGGAAGATATTTGCAAATCATATATCTGATAAGGGGGGTCATATCCAAAATACATAAACTCACACAACTCAACCATGACAACAATAACAAAAAAACACATTTGATTAGAAAATGGGCAGAAGATCTGAACATTTTCCCAGAGAAGACATGCAGATGGCCAGCAGGTACATGAAAACGGGCTCAGCATCACTCACCATCAGGGAAATGCAAATCCAAACCACAGTGAGATGTGGCCTCACACCTGTCAGCAGAGCTAAAGTCAAAAACCAAAGACACAACAGGTGTTGGCGAGGATGCAGAGAAAGGGGAACCCTCGTGCATGGTTGGTGGGAATGCAAACTGGGGCAGCCACTCTGGAAAACGGTATGGAGGTCCCTCGAAAAATGAAAAATAGAACTACCTTGTAATCCAGCAATTCCCCGTCTGGGTATTTATCTAAAGAAAACAAAAACCCTAACTTGGAAGGGTATCTGTACCCCCATGTTCACTGCAGCATTATTTACAGTAGCCGAGACACGGAAACAATAATCCACTCATCGACAGAAGACTGGATAAAGAAGATGCGGTATCAATATAATGGAACATTACTCAGCCATAAAAATGAATGAAATCTTGCCATCTTGGATGGAGTTCAAGGGCATTATCCTAAGTGAAGTAAGTCAGACAGAGAAAGACAAATACTGTATGATTTCTCTTATCTGTGGAATCTTTAAAAAACACAACAACCGAGATCATAGATACAGAGACTTAGATTGGTGGTTGCCAGAGGCAGGGGCGTGGGGCGGATGAAATGGGTGAACTGTTTTTCTTTAGTTTAAATGAATTGAATAACTTGTATATTTTAAAGATTTATTTATTCATTTTAAAGAAAGAGAGGGAGAGAGAGCACGAGTTGGAGGGGCAGAGGGAGAGGGAGGGAGAATCTCAAGGAGACTGTGAGCTGAGCGCAGATCCCCATGCAGGGCTTGATGCCAAGACCCTGAGATCACAACCTGAGCCGAAATCAAGAGTCAGACGCCCAACAGACTGAGCCACCCAGGCACCCCAAATAACTTGTATTTTTTAAAAAGTATAATGTATAAATTAACAAGTCAGGAAACGACAGATGTTGGCAGGGATGCGGAGAAAGGGGAACCCTCCTACACTGTTGGTGGGAATGCAAGCTGGTGCAGCCACTCTGGAAAACAGTATAGAGGTTCCTCAAAAAGTTGAAAATAGAGCTACCATACGATCCAGCAATTGCACTACTGGGTATTTACCCCAAAGATACAGATGTAGGGATCTGAAGGGGTACATGCACCCCGATGTTTATAGCGGTAATGTCCACAATAGCCACACTGTGGAAAGAGCCAAGATGTCCATTGACAGATGAATGGATAAAGAAGATGTGGTATATATATACAATGGAATATTAGGCAGCCATCAAAAGGAATGAAATCTTGCCATTTGCAACAATGTGGATGGAACTGGAAGATGTTTTGCTGAGCGAAATAAGTCAATCAGAGAAAGACATGTATCATATGACCTCACTGATACGAGGAATTCTTAGTCTCAGGAAACAAACTGAGGGTTGCTGGAGTGGTGGGGGGTGGGAGGGATGGGGTGGCTGGGTGATGGACATTGGGGAGGGTATGTGCTATGGTGAGCGTTGTGAATTGTGCAAGACTATTGAATCACAGACCTGTACCTCTGAAACAAATAATACATTATATGTTAAAAAAAAAAGAAGAAGAAGATAGCAGGAGGGGAAGAATGAAGGGGGGGAAATCGGAGGGGGAGACAAACCATGAGAGACGATGGACTCTGAGAAACAGACTGAGGGTTCTAGAGGGGAGGGGGTTGGGGGGATGGGCTTGCCTGGTGATGGGTATTAAGGAGGGCACATTCTGCATGTATCACTGGGTGTTATACACAAACAATGAATCATGGAACACTACATCAAAAACTAATGATGTAATGATGTGATTAATATAACATAATAAAATAAAATTTTTTAAAAAGTATAATATAAATAAAACAGTCTATTAAAAATGTCATGCAAACACATTTTTAATATGCCTTGGTTTATCTATTAATAGTTAAACTATTAATAAATAGTTCTTTGCTTATAAATATACTTATGGACCAGATAGCTTATCAAGACTTTAATGACTCAAAATGTCATCAACTAAGAATTTGAAGTTTTCCCATTAAAAAAAAAAAAGACAAGTAGGAATGATATATATTTGCTTCTACAAAATGGAAAAAATCAAAGCATCTACTTCTCGGAGCGCATTTCCCAATAGCTTGAAACCCTCAAAGCAAGGTTTCCAGCCCCCAGTGAAGGCTGTAAAGAAGCCAGTCCTGACCCCACCCAGTTTTCCAGGTCTCCTTCTCAGGCACCTGCCGGGGACCCCTGCAGCATTACCCCCGCCTCCATCCCCCAGCTCCTCGCCAGCCCAGTGCTCCTGCCGCTGCACCCGCAGGAGGACCCCTCCGTCCTCGCGGTGAGGTGGGCAGCGCCCACCGGAGCTACACAGTTCAGGCCTCTGGAAAACGGGTTTTGGTTTTATTTTTATTTATTTATTTATTTATTTTAAAGATTTTATTTATTTATTTGACAGAGAGAGACACAGCGAGAGAGGGAACACAAGCAGGGGGAGTGGGAGAGGGAGAAGCAGGCTCCCCGCAGAGCAGGGAGCCCAATGTGGGACTCGATCCCAGGACCCTGGGATCATGACCTGAGCCGAAGGCAGTCGCTTAACCGACTGAGCCACCCAGGCACCCGGGGGTTTTGGTTTTAGACATCCAGGCTTTCCTCCTCACTGGCTGTGCTCCTACCTTCTCCAATCTGCTGTGTTCCCATCAGTAAAATGGGGAGATGCTAACCACATCAGAAGCCTTTTTATTTTATTTTATTTTATTTTATTTTATTTTATTTGAGAGAGAGCGCACACATGAGCAGGGGGAGCGGCAAAGCGAGAGGGAGAAGCAGGCTTCCGGCTGAGCAGGGAGCCTGACGTGGGGCTCGATCCCAGGACCCTGGGATCATGACCCGAGCCGAAGGCAGACACCTGACTGAGCCACCCAGGCACCCCCAGCCCATCATGATTCTTAAAGAGGAAACGAGATCAGGGGTCTTGCGGACGTACTCCTGGGCTGGCACTTAGTCGCCTCAGGCCGTGTGCACGGTTTAGGTCATACAGGAGACAAGGAATCTCAGCATAGAGCTCCAGGGACTGCAGAAACAGCAGGGACCGCGTCAGCGCAGAGTGTTACCTGCTGAAGGCACCGCCAGGCTGCGCTTTACCCACGGCGGTCACCACCCCCAGAGAAGGATGGGCAATTATTGTTATTTTTCCGTTTTTAAGGGACATAATCATCAATTGAAATCGAAACAGACCAATGACTTGCCTGAGGTCTCCTGGCCAGTAAAGACTGGAACCCAGGCCTTTGCTCTCCGTGTAGCAGAAACTCACTAAGACAGCAGAAGGAAAACGTTTGCCGTGATTTCACCGACAAGATCCTACATGTAAAAATCCAATTTAAAATTCACTTATCTTAGAACTCGGGGAGACCAGTAACTGAGAGGCTCGCACACACCCACTGAAGATGACAAATTGTCTGTTTGTCACGCCAGAGGCAGATTTCTCAGGCTTTCCCGGTCACCCCCCACTGAAGTACCCCGATGCATGGGAAAGTCTCCGATGTCCAACCTGAGCTCTCTCGCTGCTACCCAGCCCACCGAGTGCATTTCAGTCAGCGATTTTCAAGGGGGAGAAAACATTTATCCATGCAATCCCTCCTAAAACGGAAAACTGCTTTGAAATTGATTTCCATCCCAATCCCCCCCCCCTTTTTTTAGAGTGAGTGATTGATTTAGCGAGCACGAGTTGGGGGAGGGGCAGAGGGAGAGAGAGAATCTCAAGCAGACCCCACATTGAGCCTGGAACCTGACCCGGGGCTCGATCTCACGACCCTGAATTCACGACCTGAGCTGAAACCAAGAGTCAGACGCTTAACCGACTGAGCCCCCCAGGCACCCCAACCGTATACAGTCTACAACTGAAAACTGCTTTGGAGCTGATTTCCATCCCAATCCCTTTTTACCTAAATGTTCCTGACGTGCTTCCCTCCTACCTGAAGGAGCCCGACGCTATAGGAAAGGCTCCGAAGCCATGGGGGAGGCACCCCCTCTACTGAAGCAGCCGCGAGACAGAGTGGCCCCCATAGAAATTCACTAAGCCTTCCTCACATCCCAGCCAGCTGAGCACAAGCACGGCATTCTAGAAGGGCTCAGGAAACACTTGCTGGTCCAACCAAAGAAAGTCGTAACCTAACCAACAGTGAAATACCAGGTCCAAAGACAGGCTAGCAGGTGCACGGGGCTTTCACCCCAGCAAACCAGAGAACTCCCAAGACACAGCAAGAAACAGCCCAGCCCGCCATGTCAGAGTTGTCATGCATTCATTCATCCATGCCTGAGTGTCTGCATTTATTCGGCGGTGTTTTCTGAGCATCAAGCACGAGAACAGGGCGTGTGGCCTGCAGCCCAGCCGATCCCCCGCCCGGGGCAGCACCCCAGCTGCTGGGGGAGACAGACAAACAGATGATTAGCCCATCCTGGAGGCTAGGGGCACAGAAGGTGGGTGGAGGTGGAGGTAAGAGACAGAGGACCAGTCTGTCCACTTTGGCCGAGGGAGACGTTCCCATGGCCCGAGTGGGGCGCACAGGACTCGCTCCAGCCCTGGCCGGCCAACCGGGGCGATGCGTCCCGCTGGGGCACTGCACAGCCTGGGCAGCCTGGCGGCCCCCTGAAGGTTTACAAGATATATTTCGTGATGAGATAACACCGTCATGTGATTCCTGAGTCAGTACAGTGGGAAAAGGCCTTCCCATCATCCCCGCCCCAAGTACCTCTTTCCCTGGTGTCTCGTGTATCCTTCTAGAGCTTCTTCATCCAACGTCGTCCTCCCCATCTTTCATAAAGGTAGTGCGCTCGCCACTGGCTCAGACCTTGAAAAGAGGTGCGTTCTGTTTTCTCAATGCTCCTGATTCTGCAGACTCACAGTACCCATTGCTGCCTACGTTCAGGTTTATTGGTAAGGGAAGAATGGGTCAAGGCTTTGAAGGGATGTGATTAGACAGCAGAGGCCTGTCTACACCCCCTGGACCGGTGAGGGAAGCGCAGTCAAGCTCTCCAGTGTCCCTCTGAGCTGCTGCCTAGTGACGGCCACACACACGGGGACAAGGATGTGTCTCCACACGGCCTGCTGGCCGGAAGCACCAAACAACAACACAAACATTTTTTATTCTTTTTTTCTTTTAAGATTTATTTATTTTGGGGGAGCAGAGGAAGAGGGAAAGGGAATCTCAAGCAGGCTCCACACCCAGCCCAGGGCTCGATCTCACGACCCCGAGATCACAACCTGAGCTGAAACCAAGAATCGGATACTTAACCGACTGAGCCCCCCAGGTGCCCCCATTTTTTAATCCTTTAACTATGGATTTAAAAAGGTGGGGCCTGCATGTCGCCAGCCAAGATCTAAAGTAAAAGGAAGAAAATCAAGTGAGAACCAGCCTCAGCTCCACTCCCCCGAGGTAACGACTGGGAACAGTCGGGGCCGAGATTCGTTCCCCGGTTTACGGGAGAGCAACATGGAGGCAGCAGGTAAGGCAGTTCTGGGGGTCCTGAGAGAAGCCAGTTGTGACGTGGGGATTGAGGCCCGCTCTAGGCCCGGTGCCCCAAGAGTCCTGGTGGGCTGGGGGCGGGGGCCTGGTTACCCCCTTCCTTACTCTCTCTCTGCCCTCTGTTTTCCACATGTCCTGTGTCCACATCTGTCCTGGGCCTCTGTGTGGCTCCGAGCAAGGACAGTCTTGCTGACCAGGGGGCTCTCAGGCCTCACAGACACTTGGCAGAGGGAGTGTTCAGCACGGACTTCTCGGAGAGGCCGCGCTAGCCTCGAACACCAGCTCTTACTCTTGGAAGGCTTCCAGGGGATGCTCAAGTGCCTTCCAGGCAGCTCAGGCCACAAGCTCTCAACCTGGCCAGGGCCTAATACTCGGGGGGCCCCCTTGACCTCGTGGGGAGTCCCCAGCCCCTGGCTGTGACCACCTGAAGCTCAGGCCCCAGCCCCGGGACCCCTCAGCCCGTGGTGAGAAGGTGGGCAGCCTGAGGTGCCGGGGAGAGCAGAGCAGAACTGTTCCCCAAGGCCTGAGCCTCTCCCCCCTCTCCTTGGAGGACTGCAGCCACAGCCACCTTCATTCAAGTCCAGCCCAACCGTGCAGGTCGGAAGCTCAGAAGCGAAGGACAGGGGTCCTTAGCAGGTGAGGATTCACCCGAGCCAAGCAGGCCCCAGGCACCAAGGCATAGGTCCTCAGTAAATGTACGTTGGTGGATTTAGGCCTGGGAGGGGTGGCCTTGAGGGGGCGGGGGAGAGATGAGGGGACAGTCTCCAATCCCCAAGGACCGCTCGCCATCAGGCACGGCGCCGAGAGGACAGGATTCAGTAGCAGGCATGGACCTGAGTCCTGGTATTAACCTGGGGAAACTTCCTTCCCTTTCTTAAAGCATTAGTGTGATTTACGGTCCTTAAAATTCACCCACTTAAATATACAGTTCGGTGACCATGTATGTCCACAGTGGTGCAACCATTGCCTCTTCAATCGCCTCGTGGCTCCCAGCAGAAACCCCGTTTTCCTCCCATTCCCACCCGGCCCTGGGCAGCCACAATCTGGCGCTGCAGACCGCACAGTTCCTGGCCATTTCCAATCCATGGAATCATATAGAATGTGCGGCCAACAGCGACTGGGTTTTCGCTTCCAGTGATGTTTCCGGGCGCCTTCATGGTGTAGCGAGACCAGCGCTCCCTTTTTATCGCCGGACGCCATTCCCTTGAGTGGATGTGACGCTGGTGGGTGTCCGCTCACCAGTTGGCAGACATTGGGTGGTTTCCTCTCCTTGGCTCTTGGGAATGCTGCTGTCCTGGATATTCATGCCCAAGCGTTTGTGCGGACAAGTGCTCTGTCCCTTGGGTTGGTACTTGAATAGCATCGCTTATATGGTGACTAACTTTCCGAGCTGCCAGACTGTTGGCCAGAGTGGCCACCCCATTTTACAGGAGGGCTGTCATTTCTGCACATCCTTGTCAACATCGCTTTCTGGTAAACCCCGGCACCACCAAAACCAGTCGTGCGAGCGGCTGTGCCGTGGTACTGCCCTGGGCTTTGACATTTCCCCAGTCAGCGATGACTTAAACGTCTCCTCACAGGCCCATTTGCCGTGTTATCTTCTTTGGTGAAATGTCTCTTTGAATCTTTGGGGGGCAGCTTATTTAACCTCCTCGAGCTTCACCTTATTCTACCCAGTTCCTGAATCCTAAGATTTCCTATAAAGGGCGTGCAGAGCCTGCCACCTAACGTGGGCTTTACAATAGCTTTGCAGAGGGTTGAACTTGTCGCTTGTCACTGTGGCCCCACAGGAACGAGCCTCGCCCACGGCTCTCAGGTTGGAGTTTGAGCTGGGCTGCTGTCCTCACCGAGGACCCCCTCCCGCAGCTGGGGGTGAAGGATGAGCACCACAGGCTTGAGTGGTCCACCGTGTTCCACATGTTCTGCTGAGCCGTTCCACAAGGTCTCACTGCAAACCCACCAGAAGCTTCTGATGGAGCGGGACCTCCTATTTAGAGGGGATGAAATCTGGAGACCGGATTCAGTAGCTTCTCCAAGGTCCCCTAGCTCAAAGTGGCAGAAACTGGTGCACTTGTCGTGATGAGCACAGGGCGACGCCTGGAAGTGTTGAATTACTGTATTGTACGGCTTAACTAACTGGAATTAAGATTTAAAAAAAACAAATCTACCCGCAAATTGTGGGGGGACAACTCAGATTTGAACCCAGAGAGGATGCCGGTGCCAATGCCACAGGCGGCGAGCTCCTGGGGACGAGCGGGAGGCTCCGTCCCGCTGTGTACACAGCAGGCCCACCCACGGCCCCACCCGTGAGCCCAGCTCAAGGAGCTAAGCTGCTTGTCCCCAGGCCTCAGCATCTGCGGTCAAGTGAGGGAAAAAGTAGCTCCTCCCTCAGAGTGCAGTCCACCTGGGTCCAAAGCCTGGCAGGTGCACGGCCGACTACAAAGCAGGCAGCTTCCTCCTGTGTCTGGGCAGCCGCCCTCCCCCTGGCTCAGGCCACTTGGCTCTCCTCGGCCATGAGCTCTGGCCCATCCTAGAACCATCTCCTGACCCTGACCCTGGGGGTCAGGCTGGAGCAGGGCGTCTGTACAGCTCTCAGGGCCTAGCCCATAATTTCTTCTCCTCCCTACTTCTTGCCTTCAGACGGCGCTCCCCATAGAAGCAGGGAACGCCTGATCAGGTCCTGGAGTTCTCTAGAATGAGGACTTAAGATGAAGCATAAAAAAGCAGGCTGGCTCAGTCAGTAGAGCACACGACTCTTGATCTCGGAGTCGTGAGCTCAAGCCCCACACTGGGCACAGAGCTTACTTAAAAAAAAAAAAAAGCAGGGTAATAAAAAATAAAACTATATTGAAGCAGCTAAACTTAAGAGCTCTCAGTAACACTTTTCCAACGGGACGCCTATGAAGCAAGAGTTAAATAGAAGCATGACCTACTTTTGTGCTTTTCTGATTAACTGTAACAATTCTAAGTTGCTCGCTTCTTTTCCACTCACAATTCAGAGAGCAAAGCCCTCGTCACGTTTCATACCTCTCTCTGCCTTGACTTGGCGTCAAGCGGACTCTGGTTCTGGCTCCAGACGGAGGACCCCAGCTGAAGGTCTCCAGACCTTTCACCCGGCAGGGCTCAGACTGGAGTCGTGGCCTCTCTCCCCCAACAGGTGCACAGGCCTGCCTCTGGCCGCCACCGTCACCCCCTCCCCCTGGGAGCATCTTCCAACGTAGACAAGACGGGAAATTAGTGTGGCTGGGTCTGAACAGATTCAACGGGGTTTTATCACAAGGACCTGAAACTGCCGGACCTGCCCTCGCCCTGCTCGGTCCCCCACAGGGCTCTGGTTCTAGAAAAGAGGGCAGAGACCACCTCAGTCCTTCTTGCCCCCGGGGCCCGGGCTTCTTGTGAGCAGCTTCCCTGGGCTGGGATGGGTCAACGTGGACACTGTGGGGGATTCCAGCTTCACTCTGTCCAGGAGGGTCTTCTTGAGGGCAGCGGGGGAGACCTTCTCTTGGGCAGCCATGGACTGCAGCTCTCTGCGGACAAAGCCCCAAAGGGGTTGAAGGAGGAGCCAGAACTCTACACGGCTTCCCCGTGCACATAACCCCCAAGCCCGGAGGATTGGACACCACCCAAAATTAGAACCCTAAATCAAACACTCCCCTGAGCTTCTCAGAAGTGCTATTTAACCACGTGTGGGTGACCACGCACATGTGTAGCTCTGCGTGTTTTCTGCGATCACACGGAAACACGGTACGGATGGGACAGTGAGCGGGCTTGGAGTCACACGCTTGCCCAGCCCGCCTCCACTATGTACTAGCTGCCTGAGCTCAGGAAAACCGTCTCTGGGCCTCAACCTCCTCTTCTATAAATCCAAGCTGCCCCCCCACCCACCCACCCAACAGAACTGCAGTGACCATTAAATGTAGAAAGGCCTGCAAACCCTTGGCGAAACGGAGTCCAAGAAACCATGCTTATGGACAGAGCGCAGGACTGCTGAGGGGACCACAGGCGGCAGTTTCTGTAGGACGGGGCCCAGCCTGGGGGGTCACTGGGAGCAGGGGGCCCAGGCACAGAGGGGGAGCGACCCACCGCGTGCGGATGCAGGAGGCCTCCACGGCGTTGATGAGCAAGGAGCGGAAGCCCCCACTCTCCAGGAAGTGCAGGGCGTGGATGGTGGCCCCCCCGGGGGAGCAGACATTGTCTTTGAGCTGGCCTGGGTGCTGCTCTGAGTCCAGCAGCATCTTGGCAGCGCCCTGCGGGAGGCAGGAAGGATGAGAGGAGAAGACTGCTCGTGTACCTTGGACAGGCTTCTCCACACCCACTGCCCTTCCCCAGTCGCTATCCCAGCTTCCCAACCAAGCCCCACCCCCAGCTCAGGGACCCCCCCCCCGCCCTGGGCCCCCATCCCACACCCCTGTCCAGAACACACAGGGCAAGTATACTAACCAGCAAGGCCTGGGCCCCCAGGCGGACCGCCAGGCGCCGAGGCAGGCCCATCTTCACCCCACCATCAGCCAACGCGTCCAGGGCCATGAATGCCTGTGGAGACACTCGCTGAGTCCCAGGGCCACAGACATGCAGGGCCACTCCCCGCGGTCTGCTTTTCCTCATGACCACAACTAGCTCCAAAGGCTGCCCTCCTCCATCAGCTAGCTTCACCCCAACGTAGGCAGCACCCACAGCCCAAGCAGCCTGCCAGTCCATCCCGCTGCCCTGGGCCCCCAGGGGGTCTCACGTAGGCAGGCCCACTGCCGCTGAGCCCCGTGACGGCGTCAATCAGGTCCTCCTCCACCTCCGTGCAGAACCCCACGCTACTCATGAGCTGCTCCAGGAGCCTGCCGTCCTCCACCAGGGCGTGGGTGCCCGTGGCGTACACCGTGGCGCCCTCCCGCACCACCACGGGTGTGTTGGTCATGCAGCGAATCACCTTGGGGGCAGGCTGGAAGGCCATCAGCTTCTGGGACAAGGAAGAGGCCCCAGTGAGTTGCCAGGGCACCACCGGCGCCCCCAGCCCCCCCCCACAAACAACTCATCACGGGCACCTTTTCCACAGAGCTGATGGTAACACCAGCAGCACAGGACACCACGATGTGCCTGGCCTGCACGTCCGCCCCGATCTCGTCCAGGATGAAGGGGATGATGTGCGGCTTCACGGCCAGGAACAGGACGTCACTGTGCCTCACCGTCTCCTTGTTGCTTCGGGTCAGGTTCACGCCCATCTTCTACAGGAGGAGACTACCCAGCTCACAGTGCCGGGCAGCCTCCCTCGCCCGGGCCCCCCCGCCCCCGGAGCACCCTGGAATCCCCTGCCCTGTCCCTTCGGGGTCTGCCCCTACCCCCGCCGCCGCCGAAGTCTTCCCTTGTTGCTAGCGAACAAGTGAGCCAAGTGCTAGGCAGGCACACGCTTCCCCAAGGCCACCAGGCCGTGGCCGTCTCCCATCCACCAGGCCTCGGGCACCCGGGCACCCCTCTGCCAGGAAAGTTCCCCCGGCCGGAAAGAGACACGGGCAGAGGGGCAGGTGAAATGGGAGCGCGCAAGGGTTGGCACGGAGGGCCGGACGCTCCTGGGGGGAGGTGGGCGCGGGCCGGGCCCCCCCGTGCCCCACGCCCCCGCGCCCCACGCCCCCGCGCCCCCCTACCCTGAGCGAGGACACCGTGGGCAGGTCCATTTCCGGGGAGCTGGCTATGATCTTGTGAGCCGACAGGATCCCTGCGGAAGATGGGGCTCATCAGCCGGGCACCGTGGCCCCCCGGCTCCCGCGCTCTCCCCGGGAGGACAGGTCAAACCCACAACCAGGCCCCGCGCGGGCTCGCGGCCCTCGCTGCTCCACGAGCCTCGTCCCGCCCGTCAGACGCTCAGCCGTTCGGGCTCGGGCGGCGGAGGGCGTCCCCGGACCAGGCTGCGGCCCGCGCCCCCCGCGCGCCCACCTGCCGCCGTGAAGCCCCGCGCCAGGGCACAGGCCAGCTGGCCCGCGCCGATGAAACCCACGCTCATGGCGGCGGGAACGCGTCCGGCACCACGAGGGAGCCGCCGCAGGAGACACGAGGCCGGGCGGAGAGAGACCCCGACGAGCCGCACGCCCCGGAAGCCGGACCCAGGCAGCTACCGTCAGCTTCCGGCCCGGCTGCCGGGACCCCTCCCCACCGCCTGCCTGACAGGCGGTGCCGTGGGGCCTCAGGGGGCCCCGCCCCGCCTCGCCAGGGCGGCCAATCCTCGGCCGGGAGCTCGAGCGGACCAATCCGTGGCAGAGAGCTCGGGAGCGGGGCACCAATCCTCGGGCGGGCCAATCCGCGGCCGGGAGCTCGAGCGGACCAATCCGTGGCCGAGAGCTCGGGAGCGGGGCACCAATCCTCGGGTGGACCAAGCCTCCGCCGGGAGCTCGAGCGGACCAATCCGCTGCCGGGAGCTCGGGCCGTGTGCCCGCCCCCGAGCACGGGATTGGCGGTGGGAACCTCCGGCGCGGTGCGCGGCAGCCGGGGTCTCCGCCCCGCGGGCCTGCCCGGGACCAGGGTCGGCCCTCGAGGCCGGTGGGGCCGGGGGCGGGGATTCCAGCCGAAGACTGCTAGTGTTGTGTGTGGCGCGGTCTGTCAGCCGCCCTACCGGGCGGGAGGCTCCGCGGGTTGTGGACTGCAGGTCTGAGCGGGGGCGGCTGGAAGCCCCTGCTGCTCGCCCCCTCCCGGCCTGTGGGGTGGTGGCCGCGGTAGCAGCCGCGTTGTCCGCTGAGCCTGCATGGTTCCTAAGAATGGAGGATCGGCTCCTTTCGTGCGTTTGGGAGGATCCAGTCCTTAGCGTGAAACAGGGGTCCGCCACCTCCATTCTGACCTGTGCGTGCTTTCCAACCAAGTTCTCCTCGCCTGCTTACCTCTTTCGCCAGGCAAACAGCCCGGGGCAAAGGACCCGGGCCTGAGCTCTGAAACCGCCCCTCGAGCCACAGGGACCGCCCTGAGCCGGCCCTGGCAAGCCCATCCATGTCCGACCCCACCCGCACTCCCACTAACCTCTGTCCCTTTGCATTTTCCTGATGCAAACCTGCATGTATTTGCAGCACTTGGGAGACCGTCTACGAGACTAGTCGGCTGTCTCCCTGGTGTCGGCCTCCCTGAAATAGACTCCTTTCCTGTTTCACCTCCTCCTCTCTCTGCCTTTGATTTGGTGAGTGGTGAGTGGCTGACCCTGGTCTGTCTGGGACCCCCGGAGCCAGGTGACTCTGCCCCGCGGCGCCCCAGCTGCAGGTAGGGCCCAGCCGAGCAGGGGATATGACTCCCCCCTCGCCCAGCCCCAACTTGCTGTAAACGCTCCCCAGACGGTAGGTTTGCATTTCCACCAGCAGTAAAAGGGGCCTCCGGAACGGGTGTCAGGAAAGTACGGAGGGAGGGGGCGGCATCCCTGGAGGACTCACAGGAGCGGGGGAGACTGTGGGCTCCCCACGGCCTGTCTGCGGGGGGTTCTGCACCCCTGCCCCATCCCCTCCCTGCAGCACCCCCCACCCCTTTCCCTGCAAGTTTCTCCCTGCTGCAAGCTTCCTCTACCTGCTCACATCCCTGAGCAAGCCCCCACCTCCTTGGTTCCTGCACCCTTAAAGGTGCGGACCAAATGTTCACTATTAAGCAAAATAATATTTCAGTAACTTTTTCTTTTCTTTTTTTTTTTTTAAAGATTTTATTTATTTATTTGACAGAGAGAGACACAGCGAGAGAGGGAACACAAGCAGGGGGAGTGGGAGAGGGAGAAGCAGGCTTCCCGCTGAGCAGACAGCCCAATGCGGGGCTCGATCCCAGGACCCTGGGATCATGACCTGAGCCGAAGGCAGACGCTTAACGACTGAGCCACCCAGGCGCCCCTCAGTAACTTTTTCTGATTAGAAAAGGAGTACATGCATATTGAGGAAAATATGGGAAATCCAAAAAAAAAGTAAAGGTCAAAATAGTCCCATAATCAGACTTCCTAGGGACAGTCTCTTGGAAACATTTTCGGTGGATTTCCTTACATTATTATTGTCTATGCATATATACTCTTCCATTCTTGGGAATAAATGATATACATATAGTTTTGAAACTTCTACGTGAGATGTATAATAAGCATTTCCCAATGTCACTGAAAAGTTGTTTAAAACAAGATATCTGTGACTACTTAGTATTCCATTATATGACTGCACCACACTGACCATTCTCCCGAAGATCAAAATTAGGTTTATTAATTCATTCCACACATGCTTACTGAGCCAGGTTCTGGGGGTCCAGCCATGAACAAAGCAAAGGTCCCTATCCTCACAAACTTATGTCTGTTTTTAAAATTATTCAGGGGCGCCTGGGTGGCTCAGTCAGTTAAGCGTCTGCCTTTGGCTCAGGTCATGGTCCCAGGGTCCTGGGATCGAGCCCCATGTCGGGCTCTCTGCTCAGCGGGAAGCCTGCTTCTCCCTCTGCCTCTGCCTCTCTCTCTGTCTCTCATGAATAAATAAATAAGATCTTTAAAAAATAAATAAAATAAGAAAAAAATTTTAAAATTCTACTACTGTGAGAAAATCTTTGTCAAACTCTGATTATGTTCTTCGTTCCGTGTGTAGTGGCTTTAGAGACCCCCCACGGCGGCTGAGGGGGGGCCGGCAACTGGACACTTCAAACTAGCGGACAAAAGGGGGACCTGCGGTACAGCCTTTGGGAAGGTACTGGGAGCGTGCCATCTGGAAGGGGCACCTGCATCAGGAGGAGCTCGGGGACTGGAACTGGGGCCCAGCACTGCCACACCCTTCCTCTCTTCTCTGGTCTTTACTTGCTCCCACTTGGCCTTCTTTCTAGTAGAAGAATCTGTGGCAGGCAGCAGGGAAGGTGGGAGCTTCTGAATGCTGTCGGCTCCTCTGAGGGAGCAGGGCTCCCCATAGTCCGTTTGGAAGGCTGCAAGTCCCCTTGCTTCCCCTGGTCTCTGGCTCTGGCCTGCAAACACAAGATTGGGGTGGGGCGGAGTGCAGTGTCTCACTCCTTCCGCACAACCATCCACCCGTGACCTGGTGGCCGTGGCATCTCCTGCTTTGGCGTCCAGGAGTAGAGGTGAGATGTGAGGAGGATTCCGGGGCCCAGGGAGGGAGGCCATGTTGGTGGCCCCTGTGCTGACTTGACCACCGGCCGGGCCAGGCCACGTGAGAGAGGGCGCAGCCGAGGCACGTGGCCCTCCTCACAGAACCTGGACGGGTGAGCCACTGGCCAGAAACTGGTTCTTTTTTTGTGGTACTTGGAGATCTATCATTTTTTTTCATCTCCAAAGTTTTATTCTGTTTTAATGATAGGCACCCCCATTTCCTTCTCTTGTAATGACTTGCTGACTCGAAAGGTCCTGCCAGGGTGCCCTTGGCGCATGCAGGGAGGAAAGCGCCCTCCTCCCACAGCTACTTAGGACGCCCCCCCAGGAGGGCCCCAGCCTGGTGCTGCCAACCGGCCGGGGACACAGGCTCTCCATGTCCGGCACCTGTGTCCTCTCCATTTTACTCCATCTGAACAGGCAGAGAGAAGCCCTGAAGGAAAATGGGGAAGCTCACCAAGCTTCTGGGACTGCCCACCTTCCCCCCTCCTCCTCCGTCCTCCCCCTCCTCTCCTGGTCAGTTAGGCCAACTGTTGCTGCCCTTCCCCCTCCTCCCTCCCCACAGTCCCACTCCTCCCCCTCCTGCCTTCCCAGACAAAGTGGATAATGCATCATTTCTGCCTCCACTTCTCCGGTCCTTTACCCCCCAGGGCCTCTGGGCCTCCTTCCTGATCTAATGAGCCAGCTCATCTGGTCTAACAATGGACAGATCCAGGGAATGAGGGAGGATCCTGAGCTGCTTCCAGCTAATCCTAAGGCAAGTCCCCTTGACCCCAGTCCATCCTAACTTAGGGACCTCTCCAGGGAGGCACATTTTGCATGGGTTTTTCTTTTTCTTTCTTTCTTTCTTTTTTTTTTAATCACACAAATAACCCATGTTGATTGTAGAAAAAATTTAAATTTCAGCAAATGGAAAAATGAACATTGCTTTTAATCCCACCACCTAAAGAGATCCAATGTGACTCTTTGGAATATAACTCGACACTTCTTTGTTCTGTAAGTCAGGCACACCTTAAACCTGATTTTTTTAAAAAGATTTTATTCATTTGAGCGAGAGAGAAAGAGCACGAGCAGGGGGAGAGGGGCAGAGGCAGAGGGAGAAGCAGACTCCCCGCTGAGCAAGGAACCCGATGTGGGACTCGATCCCAGGACCCTGAGATTATGACCTGAGCCGAAGGCAGACGCTTAACAGACTGAGCCACCCAGGCGCCCTTAAACCTGATTTTTTTTTTTTAAGATTTTATTTATTTATTTGACGGAGAGACACAGCCAGAGAGGGAATACAAGCAGGGGGAGTGGGAGAGGGAGAAGCAGGCTTCCCGCCGAGCAGGGAGCCGGATGCGGGGCTCGATCCCAGGACCTGGAATCATGACCTGAGCCGAAGGCAGACGCTTAACGACTGAGCCACCCAGGTGCCCCTAAACCTGATTTTTAAAACAAGTATGTATTCATGTTGTATGTGAACAGGTCAGGTTGTATATAAAGGACACATGCAAAAACCATAGGGATTATGGGCAATTTTCAAGTCATTCAAAATTACCTTTAATGCTGTTACTTTGTCTTTTAAGTGAAAACATTATAATTACACCTCACTTCTAATGGACTTTGGCGGACTGTCTTCGTTTCTGCTGCTGCCATAAAAATGTCCTGCAAATTTTGCGTCACAGAATAAATGTGTTACCTCACGTGTTGCAGGTCACAAGTGGTCAGTGGGTCCAGCTGGTTTCTCTGCTCTGGGTCCCACAGGCCACATCAAGGTGGCAGCTGATCCGAGTCCTTCTCTAGAGGCTCTGGGGGAGATTCGGCACCAAGACTCATTCAGGGGGCTGGCAGAATTTGGCTCCGTGTGGCTGTAGGACTGAGGTCCCCTTTCCTTGCTGGCTGCTAGCCAGGGGTTGTTCTCAGCTTCTCGAAGGCTCTCACATTCCTGGGCTCACGGTCCCCTTCATCTGCAAACCAGTAACGGCAGGTCCGGTCCTTTTCCTGCTTCAAATCTTTCTGGCCTCCTCTTCTGCCTCTGTTGGTTCGCATCCTCCTGGGAGCTCCAGGTGTGATCTCAAGCCAGCGCCCAGACACAGTGGACAGGGAGGGATGGAGGAAAGAGGCAGGCCACTCCAGATGGGTTGAAGGAGCTCAGGGAACCGACCTACGAGCCTTGTCTTGGGGGCTGCGAGAAGGTGGATCCCTGCGCCCACTGGCCACATCCTAACTGTTCATAGAGAGGCCTCAGTGGGGGGGGGGGGGGTTCGGTCTTGTACTGATGGTCCCAGTACCACATCACTGTCTCAAGGCTGTCCTGGGGGCAGCTTCTGGGCAAGGTGACTGGAACATTCCAAAGGCAGGAGAGGGGATGAGGAGCTTCCCTTGCCCGGGTCCAGCTCACGGGTCAACTGGTGGTCACATCTTCTCATTGACCTTCCCTAAAGCCTCATCTCTGTGCCTCCAGCCAGACAAAGTTCTCTACTTTGAAGGAATTCTGTGATTAGATTGCGTGTACTTGGTTAATCCAAGATCGTCTCCTTATTCTGAGGTCTGTAACCTTAATCACATCTGCAAAATCCCCTTTGAAATATAAAATGACAGAGTCACAGGCTCCAAGGATTGGGAGGCATGGGTATATTGGGGAAAACATTCTATGTACCACACCGTCTCCCTGTGCTAAGGAACACATCCTTATATTTTGAAATAAGGCCGATCTCCTGGACTTTTTAGCTCACAGGGGATGATGGGAGCAGGCCCATCCTTGCCACTGATTGAATGGTCTGGCTGGGAGTCTGCAGATAGGTCACTGAGTAGCTGGTGGAACTCTTTAGAAGGTATGGATACTCTTCTTGTAAAGAAAACGGTCTGCCCTGGTCCTCACAGCATCCCACGCAGAAGGGCTTCATTCAGATGTCTGATGGAGGTGATCTAGGCCTTTCTGTCCGAGCCAAGTCCTCTCCCCTGCCTCCAGCCATATGCTTGCTACGTTCTCAGATCCTGGCTGTCCAGAGACTGGCTCCATTTTCCCCTCCACTAGTCCGTTGTTATTAATGAGCTTTGTGGGTGAAAACAGAGCCCAAGCACTTCAACAGCCAGGCATAAGGAAACCCAGCTGCCTAGAAAGGTTACATTAGGGCACTGCCAGGTGTGGCCGCTTCCAGATGACCTGGTGGCTAACGCCCGTGTCATCAACAAAACACGCTTACGTGGGGGGATGGGGGGAGCACAGTGGGAAGGAGTGTTATAACCCATGCCTCAGCGTAGAGATTCAACAGCTTTGCATCGCCCCGCCTCGATTTCTTCATCTGGAAAATGGGAATCATAATACCTACCTTAAGGAATTCGTTGTAATAATTAAGTGATGTAAGGTATACAAAATTGCCTGGTCCAGCACCCTGGCTTACAGTGAGTGCTCAATAAATGTTAGGTTGCTTGCCACACCACTGTCACCCCGTGTCTGTCCCCATAAACACTGCCAGGGGGAAAGTGTTTTCTAAAGAGGGGCCCGTGTGACTGATTGTTTACGATACCGGTTTTGGAGTGAGAGCTGGGGGACAATATAAGTATTAGAAATGAAAGCTTAATCCAAACCTAGTTATTGCAGTGTTTGGCACCCCCAGAGACCGGGGGTCTTGGTCTCCCCATCTCTTCACATCATTATGAGTTCTCATCCCCATCATCACTCCCTTCTCTCTGGTGTAAAGGGTACCAGAAACGAAATGCAGAGACACAGAGCAAACCGTCACTTTATTTCGGCATATTATCTACACTCAACTGTTTTGGCTACATTTTTGAAAAAGTAAATACATTTGGGTTCTGGTGGTAAAGCTTCTAAAACAGTGGGGGAAATAACCTAACAGGAAAAGCTGGGTCTGCAGGGGAGCCGGTGAAGTTTGGGCTCTCTGACCCCCAGGGTAATGACTCAGCTGACTCCCACCTCCTCTTTTAAGAAGGAATGGTGGCCCAAAGCCTTCCCCATTGGCTTGAGGTCACAGTTGTGACCCTGTTTGATCCAGAAACCAAGTACCCCAGCTGGAAGCCCATCGTCCTCCCTCCTAGCAATCTCTCAGGGGAGTGGGGACCCAAGCATGTTTACAAGAGTCCAGAATGGGTCAACGTCTTGGGGAAGGGGTGTTCTTTTTTTTACCTCCTCCCTACCTAGGGGAAAGTGGGGGATTTTTTAAAATTTTGTTTTAATTCCCATCATGCAGTAGAGTAAATCAGTCTGTTTCCCCAGCTCACATCATAGGGCATGTTGTCCATACTCAGCTGAGAGTTTGCCATAGAGAGGCTCCCCGCGTGCAGTCTGCCCATGCCCGGCTGTGTTCCTTAACAAGGAGGCTGGGATTTCCTTCTAGAGCTCAGCAATCTGAGCCGCATTAGTTACTCACCTAAGTGCTTAGGGTGGGGGTGATGCACAGGAGGACAAGAAAAGGAAGAACGTGCAGGAAAAGTAAAACAGGGGCGCTGAGTGGGGCCAGGGGTCACTTGCTAAGGAGGAAATTAACACCTACGTCCAGACCTGCTTCTGTGCAGCTGTCCAGGGCGGCGCCGCGGTGGCCACGCCCCACACCTAAGGCTCCAGCTTCCGGGGCACCGGCGC
>NW_022589781.1:598623-639943 GCF_004348235.1 Phoca vitulina | reverse complement strand
TGGTGGCTGGCTGAGTGTCCTAAGAAGCAGAGCAAGGGCCCTGAATTCCTCCCATCTGCCTCCCACGTCCGGGGAGATGTCCCCAAGAGGAGTCCGGGGCCTGGGAGCAGCTTTAGCGGGGCTACCGAGTCCGGAGGCCAACGGCGGGACGTGTTCCACACCCTCCCCACACGCCCCGTGTCCCCAACCCCTGAGCTCCCGGTTGGCACCCCGACAAGGAGCGGGGCGCAGCCGCAGGGAGGCCTCACCTCGGAATTTCTGGCTGAACCTCTTCCCCCGAGAGCGGGCGCCGTGGCTGCGCTGCAACAGGGCCACGTACTGGGCCGTCACGTGGGCAGGGGTGACCAGCCCGTCAGCGTCGCCCCCATCCAGGATGGGCACCTGGCTGAGGTGCAGCTGCCGCAGCAGGCTGCCCCGGATCTGCTCCCCGCTCAAGGCGGCCCCGGGGCCGGGGAAGGGCAGCGCCCAAAGAGCCCAGCACAGCCACAGCGGCCGCATGGGGCCGCGCACGAGCACGAGCCGCGGAGGCGACAGACGTGTCCCCGGGGGCGGCTCCGGGAGGGTCCGGGCTGGCTGTGCCGAGGGTCAGGCTGGGCCGGCTTTATAGCCAGCCCTGGGCCGGGCCTGGGGGTGGGGGGAGCCAGGCCACACCCCTTGGACCTCCTGGGAGGTCAGCGGCCAGGCGGGTCCAGGACCCTGGAGGAGGGGGCCATCTAGAATGGGTACAGAGGCCTGTCTGGATGCCACACCAGCCCGGGGCCTCTGGCCATTGCTGTCTGAGCAGCTCAGGGATGATTTCAGTGCCTGTTGAATTTCCCGGGCCCTGCCCCGGTCCCAGCCTATGAAAAAGTGGGCCTATTCTGTAAGAAAGAGAATCCTATCGGGCAACTGTTGAAATCTCTTTCCTGGAGGCCAGTCTGGGTCTCCGTGTGTTCATCAGGAAGGAAGGAGGGCGAGGACTCTGCATTCCTGCCTGCTCTGGGCCAGGCCCCATTCAGCGAGCTCCCGCAGAAGCCCTCAGCCCGTCTTCCCCCCTTCTCTGTTCCTGCGGGCCCCCTCCTGCTGCTCTCCACAGGCCCTCGGAAGACCGTGTGCTGTCCCTGACCGAGGAAGCTGCCGCGCTCAGGTCCGGCTCTCCGGCGGTGCCACAAAGGACAACTTTGCAAGCGTCTTCGCAGTCCCACAGCCGAGGCCCGTCAGGCTGTGCCAGCCACTCTGGGAGCGCTCCACGCCCCGAGTCCGGCCGTGGACTCATACCGGTGCTTAGGGGGACCCGGGTCAAGGGACAGGGACCTGGAAGGTGAGGCCATAGCTGCCCAGAGTCATGTCCTGTCCAAAGCCTCGGGTGGGGAGCACACGGGAGTGGGAGCCTCCTGGGGCCTCCCAAACACAGGTTTAGACTGGCTGGGTGCAAATATGGGGTCTGTGTGCCTTGCTGGCTGTTGGACCTTCTAGCAAGTTCCTCAAGGCCTTAGTGACTCAGTTTCCCCCTCTGAAGGAGGGGTGGTAATAATCGGGTCTCCTTCACAGGGCTAGTCTGGAGAGCAAATGCATTAGCACATGGAGGAGGCGCATCCCAGAGCCTGGTCTACAGTAAGTGCACAATAAGGGTTTGCCCCCCTTATTACCCGTGGCCTTTCTAACAATGACCCCAACAAGAACAATCGTTTCTAGAGTGCTCACCGCGTGCCAGGCACTGTTCTCAGCTCTGAGCAGGTATTTGCAACAACAGAGGAGGCAGGTGTCCGCATGCACCTTCCAGATGCAAAGTCAGAATACCGCTCAGGGAAGGAGCAACGCAGAGGGAGGGAGGAGCTCACGTCTCCCGTGATCTGACCCCCCCTGCACCGCAGGGCCCCACGGGCCTCCTGCTCTCTCTGGGCCAAGCGCGGCCTCCGCCGGGGAGCAGAGCTGCAGCTTTTCTTTGCAAGTGATCAGCAGGAACTTACCTGATGCAAACATTTGGGCCTTAAGTCAAGCCAAAAGGTGCAGAGTGTCACATTCGCAGGCGACCCAGGACCCGTGGCCTTTAGTCCCTGGAAGCTATCCTGAGCGGCTGTTCCATAAATATGCAAGAGTCCACTTACAGAGAGGAAGCCCGGTGGCTTATCACGGGCCAGGGTGGTGCCAAGGAAGTAACACCCGGGCTGCCCCGCGCAGGCCAGGGACCTCCTCCCCAGTCCCCCATCGTCTAGGCCCCAGGAGCCCCCTGGGGGCTGGAAGTTCACAATGAGGCCGTGTGGCCCCCTGTGTTGGTTTCCACAGGGACCTGCTGTCCCAGGGCTGGGGGAGGTCAGGACCCCGGTGCTGCTACTCCCCGGCCGACCGGGCACGAGGACATGAGGCTCTCCCCCTGACCCCAGGAGACCCCTCAGGGCTGAGGACCCCCTGGGAATCCTCAGTGTCCCGAGCCCCTTTTGCCCCTGGGGTCACCGGCCAGTTACACTGAAACTTCACTTTCCCAAGAAGAAAGTCAATGGGCAAGACCGTCCTCTGCTGGATTCCCGCCTCCCCCGGGCCTGTCACTGGACTCCTGGGGTGGCCTCCCAGCAGAGAGACGACTCTAGAGCTTTGTCCTCAGTGGGAACTGAAACAACCAGCCAACACCCAGCATCTCTGACTGAGAAATGGGCTTCCAGAACCCGGTGCTTGTGGGGCCCCTCGGGGCCTGTGGGCACCTGGGCAGGTGGTCCACAGTTGGGAAACAGAATGCTTCCAGATCCTGGGGACCTCCCTTAGGCGGGGAGAGCCTGGGAGCATTTGGCAAACCCCAGAGGGTTTGCCCAGCAAGGGGCCCCCTGCTCCGCTCCCCCGCTATGTTGTAGACTCAGGGAGCTGAGAGCGAACATGGCCTGTCCAGGTCAATCTGCCCCCCGCCCCCCGCTGCCCCCATTTCTAAAGCCAAGAAGAGCGAAGCTCAGAGGGGTGACCACTTGCCCAAGCTCCCACAGTTTCTGATGGCTGCCGGCAGAAAGCCCAGCCTTCACTTCCTAGGCCTGAATTCCTTCCACACCCAGAAGCTCTTTCCAGGGCACAGTTCTGCTTGACCTCTGAAGCGGGCAGGGCGCCCCCCCACCGGCCCCAGACAAGCTGGGGACTCAGTTGGGTCAGGCCTGGGCTGGGCAGGGGCCACGGAGAAGCAGACAGACAGAGGACAAATCCCCTGACTCCCTGGACACAGGCTTTTAGTCCTGAATGTGGATTCCAGGCCGACTGAAGTTTTGCTGGGGAAATAAAATAATTGGGCAATTAGCTAGTGGCCAAAAGAAAAACACGAATGTGGATTGGGACACTTTTTACCAGGGGCTCATTAGCCAGCAGGAGGGAGGGCGCGGCCTTTGTGACACAGAGCTTGGGATGCGGGCCCAGAGAATGTGCGTCTCCGGGCGGACGGTCTGGCCTGGACGGTGGGCCCAGGGTGAGCTCCAAGAGCGGGAAAACAACAAAATCGCCCCTATTGACCTGTGGGAGGGAAGACTACTTCTAAAGCTGTCTAGATCCGCCCTCTCTGCCCCAGGCTTTGTAAGGCGGAAGAAAGCCATACCATTTACCAACCTGTATTGCTGGGGATTTTAAAGTTTTGCAAAGACTTTTTTTTGTTTTTAACTAGGGAATGGTAGAATGAGGTGGGGTTTTTTTGTTGTTGTTGTTTAATTCCAGTATAGTTAACACACAGTGTTCTATTCACTTCAGGTGTATGTAGAGACTTTTATCTTTCAGAGATATGTTGGGATGCTAGGAGTAGTAACGGTCTGAATGCAGTACAAAGAATGCAAACACCTTTGAACACCATGGGTCTGAACTGCATCGGTCCAATTATACACAGATTTTTTTTTTTTCAATAGATACAGTCCCGGGCTATAAGTGTATTTTCTCTTCCTTATGATTTTCTTTTCTTTTTTTTTTTTTTAAGATTTATTTATTTAGAGAGAGCAAGCACAAACATGTGGGAAGGGGGCAGACAGAGAGAGAGAAGCTGACTCCCCGCTGAGGGCAGAGCCCCACATGGGACTCAATCCCACGACCCTGAGATCATGACCTGAAATCAAGAGTCAGATGCTCTACCAACTGAGCCA
This sequence comes from Phoca vitulina, assembly GCF_004348235.1. Taxonomy (NCBI): domain Eukaryota; kingdom Metazoa; phylum Chordata; class Mammalia; order Carnivora; family Phocidae; genus Phoca; species Phoca vitulina. Next base: position 635,867 of record NW_022589781.1, on the reverse strand, counting down.
CCCAGGCGCCCCTTCCTTATGATGTTCTTAATGACATTTTCTTTTCTCTAGCTTATTGTAAGAATACAGCATATAATACATAGAACATACAAACTACGTGTTAATCAACTGTTCAGCTTATCAGTCAGGCTTCTGGTCAAGTATTGAGGTTTTAGGGGAGTCGAAAGTCATACGCAGATTTTTGATGGCACGTGGGTTGGTGCCCCAACCCCCACGTAGTTCAAGGGTCAGCTGTACCTTGAGCTCACACTGGGTCTGTTGCACACGTATGCGTTAGGACCCAGGACACTTGAACCAAAGTCTCCTCCTACCGAGGTGGCCCTTAGAGAGCCTAACCTTCCAGCTTGCTCGGTCCTCCCGGTGCAGGACGCCTTGGATCCTGCAGTGGCCCGGTCCTGTCACTCCGCACAGCGTGGCCGTGTTGGACATGCAAGCCAGCCTGAGCTTTGAGGGTGGGCTCCCGCTCTGCACCTGCAGGGAGCCCCACACAGCTCTCCCACGACCCCTGTTCCGGCATCCCACCTTCTCCCAGGCCGGGTTTGTTCTTTGGGACAGTCCCCGGGTGTGGTGACTTCTGCCTGGAACCACCCAGGAACCTGTCTGTCCACAGACAGCCGGACCCCGGGCCACCGGGCACACCATCCAGAATCTGCCTGAAGCAGGGGGAGGCCGGCTGCGTCTGCAGCAGCAGGCCTGAGAGGGAAAAACGTCCGTCCTGTCACGAAGGTGATGGCGATCTGGCCTGTTCCAGATGATTCCTCAGCTTCCTGATTGCCTCAGAGAGGAAAGAAAGGGCCCAGGAAAAAAAAGGAAAAGAATTTCTTCCTGAGGTCTTTTTTGGGTTCTCCCTGAACATCTGAGAGTAAGAACAGATGAACAGAAAGGTTTTTTCTCTCCCTAAATGCTCCAAACAGAATCATGATATGCAAATGAAGTTTCATATTTAACATCTAAAGTTAACATCACGTAGGTCAACATTTCCCTCTAAACTTCTGTTACTTTGGGGCGCCTGGGTGGCGCGGTCGGTTGAGCATCTGACTCTTGGTTTCGGCTCAGGTCAGGATCTCAGGGTCGTGGGATTGAGCCCCGCGTCGGGCTCCACGCTCCATGCCGCACGCTGGCCTCTTGCAGAACAGCCCCAGCCGGCCGGCTGTGGGCTCGTTCTTCTCTCTCTTTACCTTTGAGAGATTCTCATCTTTCAAGTCGGGCATAAATTTCCCTTCCTCCGTGCCCCCCCCCCCCCCGCCCCAGTGCTCTAGTCACCCTTGTCTCTCCCCGCCCGGTGCATCCCTCCGTTCTCCGGATGCCCTTGATCCCTCACGGCAACAGCAGATGGCCCTCCTTCTCGGCGATGGCCCTCTGTCTCGGCGTTGCAGACACACATACCCCAGCAGAGCAGCAACTCAGCAAGGACACTCTCTCACTGGGACCTGCAAGCAACCGGGGCTCAAACTGTATATGCTGGGTGCGGGGGAGGGGAGGAAGGGAAGCGAGAATGGTGGATGGATGAGTTCTTTTTTGCTAAAAAGCCTGAAGGGGGGGAATTAGAGACTCAAGATCTTAGTCCAGATTAGGTTACTCCGTAGCTAGTAACACATACAACTTCGAGGTTGAAAAACATACCCTTGGCGGACAGACAGTGACAGGTGTCTCCTACGCTGTTCCCCGCCCCGCCCCCCCGCCCAGCTGTCTCGTGGGTGCACTTCCAGAATCATCAACCTGCACAAGCCCAGGTGTGCGATCACACTGGGACGGGGGGGGGGGGCATATTCTCCTGTTCTCAGCCACCCACGTCTGAGCTCCCTCTCTGCCCTCGGGAGTTATCAGGGCTGGAGGGGGCCCCAGTTCTCCTGCCCTCAGCTCATCGCCTTGGCCTTTCTGTGGGGTCACCCTGTTCTAGATGGGAAGTCTTTACGGCGCAGATGGATCAGCGTTTCCAGGCTGTAGGTACTGAGTCCCTCAGCGGGGTGCCAGCGCCCCCAGCCCCCAGACCAGGGATGAGCCCTCGGGAGGCGGTGATGTTGGGGCTCTAATCTCCAGAGCGGGGCTGATAAAGCTGGAGGAAGGATTTGCACCTTCCGAAGGGCGACTAGAAAGGTAGAAAGGTGGGCTGAGTAAACAAAATACATAATAATGACCAGGCGGTCATTTGGGAATCCGCGGATTAGCCCTGTCCCGCTGGGGCAGACCCTTTCCCCAGCGTTTTATCAAGAGCTCAGCAGCTATCTGGGAAAGGAAACGAGCTTTTGCTGTCCCCTCTGGTGCGAAGCTCCTGGCCTGCTCGCCCCGCTTCCTGCAGGTTCACTAGGGGGTGTGACACGCAGCCCCGACACCTCCTGCGAACACTTCTTGCTTCCTATGCAGCGCAGCGCTCAGCCGTCCTGGGAGCATTTGGCCGCCGCCGCTTGGTCTCGGGGCTCTGAGGGGCTCCTGGTGGGAGCTGATGAGTTTCCTAAAGAGATACGTGTGTGTGGTGTGTGCTGTATATGTTCGTGTGCACACGCGCGGCATCTGCACGGTGTGCTTTCAAGGATGAGTCTGGGGTTGGCTGTGAGACTTCAGTTCCAGCCAGCTCCTGGCCTCGGGGCGGCCGAAGCCCTGTCAAAGGGCAGAGCCCCTTCCTGAGGAGGGGAGGTCAGTCGACCCAGGAACCCCAAAGGGTGTCTATCCCCGTCCTCAGAAGGAGCAAGACGGGGAGCAGACGGGGGCCCTGTGGCTTCCTGCCCCCAACCCAAGGCTCAGGCTCGCGGTGTCTGTCTGGGCCTCCTTGCTGACACATCTCTCTTTCCACCCTCAACACAGTGGAGGCTTTCAGAAGGGAAACTGAGGCCAAAGTGCACAAACTAATTCTGTTTCAAAGTCACGCAGCCTGACACTGAGGGACCCCACTGGGATTTGAACCCAGGGCCCCTGCCCAGCCAGGCTGCACCTTCATCTCGTGGGTAAACAATCTCCTAATCCCAGCGGCAGGCTCCTCCTGGGCGGCCCGCAAACCCCCTCCGCAACCCCTGAGCACCCGTCAATCAGCAGACACAAAGGGGACAGGGCTGGGGACACAAAGACAGGTCCCGCCCCGAGGGAGCTCACCCCCAGGACACAGGTGGTGAGTGTGGCTGGTCCAGCTGATGCCTCCGCCAACGTGAATTCTCATGAGCTTCCTGAGGAGCGGCCCATGTCAGATTCTCCTTCCCTTGGGGTGGGGGGCCCTTCCACGCTGACTGCCATCCCCCGAGCCTCTGGGCTGGGCGAAGGCCCTGCCATGCTGACTCACGGCTCTAAGCTTCTCAAGACCCGATGGCCGTGCCACATCCTTGACTGCAAAGCCAGTGGCCTCCCTGCCATCCCAAAGGACACTGGCTGGGCTGCCTGTGGGCCCCAGGTCACGTGACCAGGCTTGGCAACAGCGTCAAAGCTCAGAGCACCTGAAGAAATAAGAAAAATAAAAAAAAGAAAGCGATGAGTCAGGAGATGTGTGCCTGAGCCCCAGGCCAGAGGGTCTGGCTTCTTCCCACAGCAGAGACCCCTCCTGCCCTGCTTCTGAGTGGCCCCAGCATCACGTGATCTTCCACATCTACAGAGCAGGGAGAAGGACCAAGGCTTCTTTGTAGGGTTGTTAAATCAGTTAGTACTTATGAAGCACTTAGAAGGGGCGCCTGGTGGCTCAGTCGGTGAAGCGTCTGCCTTCAGCTCAGGTCATGATCCCAGGGTCCTGGGATAGAGCCCCGCATCGGGCTCCCTGCTCTGTGGGGGGCCTGCTTCTCCCTCTGCTCCTTCCCCTGCTTGTGCTCGCTGTCTCTCTCTCAAATAAATAAATTAATTAAATCTTAAAAAAAAATAAAGCACTTAGAAAGTACAGGAAATCCCTACGTAAGTGCTTTTAAAAAAGGAAAAGAAAGGATCCGAGAGGCTGTTTAACTGACCCCAGGGCCCTCAGCCAGGACCCATCCGTGGAGCAGGACCCTGGTCAACGGGAAGGGAGCATCCCACAGGCACCTCGTTAGTGGAGACCCCTTGTGAAAAGTCAGTAATATACATCAAGGACCTTAAAAATATTCGTAGCCTTGACAGCCGGTAGCTACACCTGTGGTGAACAGGGAGTAAGGTGGAGTCATCAAATCACCTGGAATGAATGTGACATCGTGTGTCAACTAGATTTCAATAAAAATAAAAGAAACAGAATTAAAGACTTAAAAAAATATTCCCAGGCTTGCTCCAGGCAAGTCCCCTTTTGTGAATCTGTCCCAGGGAGATACTTTGAGACTCAGATTAAAGTTGTCTACAAAGATTCTATACAGCATTTCTATAATTATAAAAAAAAAATTAAGGAAGTACAAATGCCCAACAAAAGAAAGATCAAAGGACGGTGTACACACAGAATAAATTATCAGTCATTAAAAATCATGTTTAAAAGAATTTTAGGGGCGCCTGGGTGGCTCAGTCCTTAAGCATCTGCCTTCGGCTCAGGTCATGATCCTGGGTCCTGGGTTGTGGGATCCAGCCGGGAGGCCTGTTTCTCCCTCTCCTACTCCCCCTGCTTGTGTTCCCTCTCTCGCTGTGTCTCTCTCTGTCAAATAAATAAATAAAATCTTTAAAAAAAAAAGAATTTTAAATGGGGCGCCTGGCTGGCTCAGTCAGTGGAGCGTGTGACTATTGATCTCGGGGTTGTGAGTTCGAGCCCCACGCTGGGTGTAGAGATTATTTTAAAATAAAATCTTTTTTAAAAACAAGAATTTTAAATGGCATGAGGAGAGCTCATGCTACACAGTGTCAATTTAAAAAGGAATGCATAGCATCGTTTAGAATGTATGATTCCAGTCAATATACACAGGAGAAGGAAAAAAGGAAATTTACAAATGTGTTAACGATGATTATTCCTGGGCTGAAGAAATCTGGGTGACTTTTAATGTCATCTTTACCCTCTTTCTGTATTTCCCAGAATTCCTGAGAGCCTTTTTTTTTTAATAATCAGAAAAATGAGATTTTTGTTTTGCTTTGTTTTTAGTGCACACCCTCGAGTGTTACGACAGATAACTTTCTGCCAATAACCTGCCTGCTTAGAACCTGGGGTGAGTTATTTAACCACAGACACTCAGTCTGATGAACCACAAGGGGGGAAAGAAGAGCTACTTCACGAAGTTTGGGGGTGAGAAAATGAAACAAAGCGCCAGCATCTGGGGGCCCCTCAGAAGCAACGTTCCCTGACAGCTACATCCACCACGCTTCGTGCCCGAGGGGCTGCCGCTATGGAAGACGCGTAGTCCCCTTGGGCGGTCAGACTACACCTCTGGGAGTTTGTGGATTGGCTTTGCTGCCGATCCGGCAATCACACTATTTTTTTTTTTTTTAAGATTTTATTTATTTATTCAACAGAGAGAGAGACAGACAGACACAGCAAGAGAGGGAACACAAGCAGGGGCAGAGGGAGAGGGAGAAGCAGGCCTCCCACTGAGCAGGGAGCCCGATGCAGGGCTCGATCCCAGGACCCTGGGATCATGACCTGAGCCGAAGGCAGATGCCCAACGACTGAGCCACCAGGCATCCCCAGCAATTGCACTATGAGGTACGTATTTATTCCTCTGTTTATGCCCTTACAACTTCTTTCTGTGTATACACCAAATCTTAATAGATAACCTATCTCCAAGTTTGACAGATTATGCTTTTAATGTAGTGGAATTTCATACTCGTCCATTGTACACATTTACTCTACTTACTGTTTTGACAGGTATTTGATTTAATTTTGTGGCCACACCAAAGGTGTTTCCAGTTTTTACTATTGGAAGCACTGCTGTTATTAACATCTCTGTGCGTGTGATTCTTTTCTCTTTTGACCTACTTCCTTGGGGGGTAAATTTGCAGATGGTACTAGCATTTTCCTTACTCTGTTTGCCTAGTTGCACTCCAAAGGGATGTTCACATTTTCTAAGTCTCCAGCAATGAAATGAGTGTATGTATTTCCCCACAGGGGAATCTTCAAAGCTAGCTTTCTTGTGAGACAAGAGCTATAAAATGACTCCTCGGTGTTGTTTTATGCAGCCCTGCCTTACGATTTTAATTATTTTCCATAGTTATTGTTTCATTTCCTCTAGACTGTCGTGTTGGAAATGGATAATTGTAGACATCAATTGCAGAAAATATCAAGAGGTAATATCCCCACTTATAGCCAAAGTGGCAAATTGTCTTCAAAGTCTTTAGTGCAAGTAAGACAGTGGGATATTGGTAGGGATAGATAAATACAACAGTAGAACAAGAGAGTCAGAAACAGACCCCATGGATATGCGAACACTTGATTTATGACAAAGGTAGAACAGCACTGTAATGGAGAAAGACCGTCCTTTTCAACAAATAGTGCTGAATCTATCAAGTATCCATATGCAAAAACATGAAATTGGACCCCTACCTCACATCATACAATTTCTGGTGGAGTATGGACCTAAATGTATAAGGCAAACCTATCAAGTTTTCAGGAAAGGACAAGGGTTCATGTCTCAACGAACACAGGATAGGGCAAGATTTCTTAGACACGTAAGACACTATCATAAAACTAGTTCTTTATTTTTACCCAATGTTTTTAGTTTCTCTGTCTCCTACATCTGCACAAAATCGTTAACGAAGTAGGGAGATGAGAACTATCATAGAACCATCATAAAAAAAAAACCAGATTGCTCAATTCAACTATATTAAACTCAGGGATGTTTAACTATCAAAGATATTTTAATTAAACAGAAAACTAAAAGTTAACCGTGAAGGAAGAAATTTGATAAATTAGCCTATATAAATTTGAGACTTCTGCTCAAGAGCCACCATTAAGAGTAAAACCTCAAGGCAGGCAGCGGGAGAAGATACAATTCATTGTATTTGACAAAGGACTCGCATTCAGAATATACAAAGGCTTAGTAAGAGTCACTCAGAACAGCAATCCCACAGCAGAATGGGCGACAGACCAGCCACAGAGAGGTTGTCCAAATGGCCAACAAACAGGAAACAATGCTGACCCTCACTAGGCATCAGGGAAGGCAAGTACACAGAGCGCAGTCCCGCCACCATCCCACTGTTGGGGGGACAGAAAGTACCCACTGTTGGCATTTCTCCCACTATCTCCTAAAGCTGGATGCACACGCATCCTATGACCAGCATAGCTGTGTGGCCAGTAGAAAAGTGTCGTGTGTTCGTCAAAAGCATGTGCTAGAACGTTCACAGCAGCGCTCCTGGTAAGGCCGCCAAGCTGGGAACCGTCCAGACACCCATCCATCATCTGCGGCGTGATGAACAGAATGCTGCAGAGCGACAAACGGGAGCAAATGCCAACGACCCAGAACGATACGCCGGATCCACATCCATACTCGCGCAAAAGAGAACGGACTCCGCATTCCGTCTCTGGAAGCCGGGTTCGCGCTCCCCCGCGGGAGGTGCAGCCCAGAGGCAGGCAGAAAGGGGCTTTGGGGATGCTGGCGATGTTCTGAGTCTCCATCTGGGTGCCGGTCACGCAGTTCGCTTGTGGAAACTTCTCACTGTACATTACGACTTACTCACTGTTCTGTATGAATGTTACGTTCAGTAACACGTTTACTGTAAGTCACAGTGGGTGAAAAGACACGTGGAGAGTAGGGGAGGTGTTTCACTGCTCCCCTGCTCTGTAGGGTCCCTTCATCTTTCCCTAACTACGTATTTTTACAGATGGTACTGTAAGACAGATATGGGTAATTTGAAAATAAATTCCTTTTTTGTGTGTGTTTATTGGATCGATTTTCCCCCAGTACAAACTTCTGAGTGCAGGTGGTTGGAATTTCGGCCATTTCTCTGGGGGAGATTCTTCAAATAATGTTATGATGTTGCCCTTGGTTTCTTGTCTCCTGTGGTGAAAGGATTTGATATGTTTCTTTCTAAGGCTCTTTATCTTTACCCAGTGTTTTTAGTTTCTCTGTTTTCTACAGCTGCACAAAATCGGGGTCACCTCCTTCAGGCTGAGGCGGGGGAAGCCTGGCCCCGTCCCCCCAGTGATCAGGAAGGTGTGGGCGCAGGGACAGGGGAAAGCCGGGACTCCCACCAGCTAGGACAGCCCCTCCCCAGGCCATCCACCGCCTGCCTGCCCATACAGCTTTGCTATCAATGAGCTTGTAGGGCAGGTGACAACAAGTCACGGAAGGCGGCACCCCCAGACCGGCTGCAGCACCCCCTTCAGCCAGGCGCCCATCAGCGCATCCCCCGCGAGCCCTGCAGCCGTGACCCAGACACAGCCTGGCCCCAGGCCTGGGCCATTCCAGGGGAGGAGACAGACGATAAACAAGACAGCAGAGAAGCCAGATAACGGGAAGGAAGTAAACAGGGTCATGAAAGAGAGAGTGACTGGGAAGGCCTCCCGGAGGGGCACGTCTGGGGTGAGAAGGGCCAGCACCAGGGGGGCAGGGAGGGCCGGTCCAGGCCAGGCAGCCACCCTGTGGGGCCCTGGAAGGGTGCCGTGTGTGTGTGTGTGTGTGTGTGTGTGTGTGTGTGTGTGGTCAGGAAACGGCTCGAGGGACTGCAGACAGGGGTGAGGGGCAGGGGCTGGAGGAGGGAGTCCCAGGCCATGGGAAGGCTCTGACTCGGAGCCCTGGGAAGCCACTAGGAGGGCTAAGCAAGAAAAGAGATACGATCTTTTAAAATACGATCGCATTTTAAAAGATAATTCTAATGCATTAACAAAATGTCCTATACACGTACAATGGAATATTCTTCAGCCTTAAAAAAGGAAGCCTGACCCCTGCGACCCCGTGGATGAACCTGGAGGACTTTATACTCCGTGAAATGAGCCAGTTGCAGAAGGACAGATACCGTGTGACTCCACCGATAGGAGGTCCCTCGAGGCTGGAGATCCAGAGGCAGAACAGTGGGTGCCAGGGGCCGGCGCAGAGGGGGTCTCGTTTCTTGGGGACAGAGTTTCAGTTTGGGAGGGTGAAAGAGTTCTGGGGGGGTTGGGGACGGTGGTGATGGTTGTACCACAGCCTGAATGTGCTTGATGCCCAAGAACTGGACACTTTAAAATGGTCAAAATAGTCAATGTTACGTTATGCATATTTTACTACAGTAAAAGAAAACTAATTTTTTTAATTTATGTTTTTAGAGAAATGGGGAGGAGAGAGAGAATTTTAAGTAGGCTCACGCCCAGCATGGAGCCCAACGTGGGTCTCGAACTCACGACCCTGAGATCAAGACCTGAGCTGAGATCAAGAGTCGGACACTTAACCCACAGAGCCCCCCAGGCGCCCCAAGAAAACTAATTTTAAAAGATAATTCTGTTACTGGATTTATTACTGGACAGCAGTAACTGGGCCCAAGAGAGGAGGCAGAGGGACCTTCTGAGCCCTCGGTGCTCGGCGGCCTGTCCACAGGGCAGAGGCCTGACTAGGCAGCATCAGGAGGGTGGGTGGCCGACAGATTTGCCACCAGGTCACTCAGGGCTCAGCCACGGGAAGCGGAGGGGAAGGTCGGTGTGTTTCTGACCCATTGACCAATGGCAATGACAGAATATGAAAGACAGTAACCAGAAAGCGTTCTGAGACAGATGGTGCGAGCATGCCCTTTGATGTTTGAATTTTCAGAATTGTCTTTAATACTGTTATCTTCAAAACGATACATCCTTTTTTTTCCAACAAGAAGACTTAAAAGCCCGCGTGTAAGACCACTGCACATCTCCAAGCCCAGCATGTGTCGGGGTGCAGGACAGCCGGCATCAAACCCGCAGTGGCTCTCGATCCAGTGGGGTCTGGTCAGCGAGCCCCGGCTGCCCCCCCGCTCCCGGGCTTTGGTCTGACAGCACAGGGTCATAAATCTAGTCCCCGGGGGGGTGCTTTGGGGAAGTGCCTCGTCGAACCCTGACACCACCTTAGGATGCAGGGACTGGGGTCCCTATTTTGTAAGTAAGGGACATGGGGTTCACCGAGGTTGCATAAGCCGTGAACCCCTGTTCCCCACAGCTAGGCCCAGCCGGTCAGCCAGTCGAACGGCACTGTGGGTGGTGCAGGTGGATTCTCCTGAGAGGGAGACACTAAGCCATCTGACAGCAACGGAGAGAATTCTCCATCCTCGGGGAAGAGGCCTTTCTGGCACCTTCTCCTCTGGCCCTGGGGCTGCACCCAGCCTCACCCCGGTGGTGCTCCGGGGCTATTCTGTGGAGGGGGAAGCCAGCTTCCCAGGCTGGGCTCGGGGAGGGTCGGCAGGTGAGGAGGGCCGAAGGTGCTGGAAGAGAACAGGCTCCCAGCCAGGTCCTCGGCTTCAGCCCCAGCTCTGCCCTCTCTGAGCTGCGCGCCTGGGGCTGGGTATGTAGTATCTGGAAGCCTCGGTGTTCTGTCTGGAACACGGGCGTGGACACAGTGTCTACGCTGAAGGGTCTGTGTGAGCAGCAAACTAGATAAGGTGTTTGCACAGCTTTGCTTATCTGGGGAGGCCGGGGGGGTCTGCTGGAGGCTCTGGGGGCAAAGGGCAGCAGCTAAGCTTCCCCCTCAGCCCTGGGCTGTCCCAGAGGACACAAGGTCATGCTGTGGCATGAGAGGCTGCTTCTTAAGAACCCCTCACTTCAGAGCCATGTTCTGTCAGAGGCAGGAGAGTATCTTTAAAGACCCAGGGCCCAGGGGCGCCTGGGTGGCTCAGTCGGTGAAGCGTCTGCCTTCGGCTCAGGTCAATGATCCCAGGGTCCTGGGATCGAGTCCTGTGTTGGGCTCCCTGCTCGGCGGGGAGCCTGCTTCATCCTCTCCTTCTGCCTGTCCCTCCCCCTGCTTGTGCTCCCTCTCCCTCTCTCTGTCAAATAAATAAATAAAATCTTTAAAATAAAAAAAAACCCAGGGCCCGAGTCACCTCCCCAGTGTCATTCCTCCTGCACCCCATGCCCCCATGAATATGCCCGTCGTTGACCTTCTGTGTCTGAAACTGCTGTAGCCGCAGGCGGACACCAGCTCTTGCCACCAGCTTGGAGCCCCCTCTGGGAGAAGGGCACCCCCACGGCCGCGCAGAGCGGAGCTCGGGGCAGGCGCTCACAGGCAGCTGTGGAGTAAAACGGAACCAAACCACAGGGACATACCCCCGTACAGGAGCCTTAACATGTGTCATTATGACACGAGGAGGCTGATCATGGATTATTTCGGGAGTATAGGAGACTGGGAAGAGAGGAAACAGTCTGTTTCACATCCCCCAGGGATAATCTGGGGGAACAGTAACCCGAACGGCCTCATGCTCGTTCCTCCCGCGGAATCATCCTTGCTGTCACCTAACGATGTTGCTTCTCCGCATACGATTTTTACATCTGGCCTCTCTTAACAAGAGTCACAATATTCCATTCTTCTATCTCGGCACCATCATCTAGCCCGCCTTCCCACTTTACTCGCTTCTGCCCAAAAGCTTTCAACATCACTTTTATCGGTAAACCCTGTTTGTATAAATAGCATCTCAGCTGGAACCCTGATACACAAAGCGATAGCAAAGGTATTTCATTCGAATACGTTTGTTTCCCAAATCAAGGTCCTGGCATTTGCTTGGGGTGACGGCAAGCACTAAGCGCACAAAGGGCACAGGGTGCTTGGGGGCCACACAGGCAGGAGTGAGCTGGAACATCGCATAAGGCAGACCTTTCCCACTGATGTGACACGAGGGCACCAGGCAGAAATACCTATGTCAGAATGTACAAGGCACAGCTACACCCCCAAAAAATATGTTTTTGAGCACAAAAATCAAGGAGTTGTGGTTGTGCAAGGATACTCAAATCCCCCAGCAGCACAGGAGAGCAAGTGGTTGGGAAAGAATTGTGTGCGGAGAGTAGGACCGTTCCGGAACCCGTCTGTTAGCGCCCGGCTCCCCCTGCCGGCAACGGGGGGCGCCTGCCTTCCTCACCGAGCCCAGTGGTGCTTCCGGGGGTGGGCGGGGGAGGAAAACAGAACCCTTTCTACAGGACCGCCATTCCTGCCTGCACTTCAGCTGCCCTCAGACTCTAGTCAACTATCCGCTTCCAGTCATTTTCCTCCACAACCTTCAAAGGCACCCAGGCCTACAAGCAAACGTGTCAAACACACCCCACGGGATACGCCCGACGATCCACTGATGAGTGCGGAACTCGATTTATCGTCTTATAAAATACATCATAGTACTAGACTAGTACGTTCACTCACTCGTTCAGTACGTATTTGCTGAGCACCTTCTACGCACAAGGCATTAACAGAGCAGACAGAAAACTCTGCCATGATGGAAATTATTCTCTATGGGGGGAGAGGTATTTAATAACTAAAGTAACTAGTATGAGAATTGGCAGTACGAAAAAGAACAGGCAGGAAAGAAAGATGTGTATGGAGAAGGGGTAGTTGCCATTTTATTTTTTTAAGATTTTACTTATTTGATACTTTTTTAAAAAGATTTTATTTATTTGACAGAGAAAGAGATAGCGAGAGCAAGAGCGCAAGCAGGGCGAGTGAGAGAGGGAGAAGCAGGCTTCCCACCGAGCAGGGAGCCCAATGCAGGGCTCGATGCGGGGCTCAATCCCAGGACCCTGGGATCATGACCTGAGCTGAAGGCAGACGCTTAATGACTGAGCCACCCAAGTGCCCCAATTTTATTTATTTGAGGGCAAGAGAGAGCAATAGCAGGGGGAGCTGCAGAGGGAGAGGGAGAAGCAGACTCCCCACTGAGCAGGGAGCCCGATGCGGGACTTGGTCCCAGGACCCTGGGATCATGACCTGAGCCAATGCTTAATCAACCGAGCCACCCAGATGCCCGGTAGTTGCTGTTTTAAATGGCGGTGAGAAGTGAGCCATCCCTGTGGGCAGGTGGAGAAAGAACATTCTGGGCGCAGGAACAGGTCAGTGCTGAGCTTTGGGGGTCTAGTGTCTTCATGTTAGGTCTCTTCAAGGCTGTGTGTGTGCTGGTTTGGATTAAGAGAGCCCCCCATGACGCCTTCCCGACCATGCACTAGTGCCCCGAAGTCCAATCTAGCATGAGAGGTGGCTGGTCCAGACTGAAGTGTTGTGAGTCTAAAGCATACACCGGATTTCAAAGACTCGGCACAAAAAACAACAAATTCTCATATTGTTTACATGTTGAAATGAGACTTTGAATATATTGGGATAAATGTTAATTTTATTAATCAAAATTAATTTCACCTATTCCTTTCTCTTTTTTTTTAAAGATTTTATTTGACAGAGAGACACACAGCGAGAGAGGGAACACGAGCAGGGGGAGTGGGAGGGGGAAGCAGGCTTCCCGTGGAGCAGGGAGCCCGATGTGGGGCTCCATCCCAGGACCCTGGGATCACGACCTGAGCTGAAGGCAGATGCTTAACCTACTGCCAGGCGTCCCAACTTATTTCTTTCTCTTAAGATTTATTTATTTTGTGGGGAGGGTAGGGCCAGAGGGAGAGGGAGAAAGAATCCCAGGCAGACTCCCTCTGAGAGTGGAGCCTGACTCAGGGCTCGATCTCATGACCCTGAGATTGCGACCTGAGCAGAAACCAAGAATCAGACGCCCAACTAACAGAGGCACCCAGGAAACCCTCTTCCTCTTAATTTCTTTAAAATATAGGTTTGGGACCCTTGGCTGGCTCAGTCAGTGAAGCATCTGCCTTCGGCTCAGGTCATGATCCCAGGGTCCTGGGATCGAGCCCCGCATCGGGCTCCTTGCTCAGCAGGGAGTCTGCTTCTCCCTCTGCCGCTCCCCCTGCTTGTGCATGCGCTCTTTCTCTGACAAATAAATAAATACTCTTTTAAAAAATAAAATAAAATACATGACTAAAGTAGAAATTGCAACATGTTACAGGGCTGATAAGGAATACGGTTTAATACAGATGTATGAAAACAAGACCATCAAGGACAGGGATGGTAAGTGGACCCATGCAGCTGCAAGACGGCTACATTTTATGTGAAGTGGTACATGAACTCTAGGCAGACTGAAAAACAGATGTCATAACTCCTAGAACATCCACTAAAAAATTATGCAGACAGGAGAGCTAAAAAGCCAATCAATTAAAATGTAACTCTAACATAAACAACTAATCCAAGCAAACACAATAAAATGATAACCCTAAATCTGACTCTACCAGTAATCACAGCTTATGTTAATAAACACGAATTAAAAGCTGGAGTCTGTCCAGAACAGAGAGAAGTGTAAAGATCCAATATGTGCTGTGTATAAGAATGCCACTCACTTTAAGTAGAAAGACAGAGAGAGGCAGAAAGTGGTGTATCATGCACACGGTACATCTTAGAAGACTGGAGAAGCTCTAACTCACTTCAGATACAACAGAATTGGACATAAAAGCTATCAGGAGAGAGAAAGAGGGGAATTTCGTAACAATCAAATGGTCAATTCATTAGGAGGACATAACATAACCTAATAACAGGCCCTCAAACTATGAAGCAAAACTGATCAAAGAAACAGACAATTGCACAAACAGAAGATTTTAACACCTTGCAACACCTGATAAGACACAAAAAATCAGTAAAGACACGGAAGATGTGAACAACAATAGTATTAATTATGTAACCTAACTGGTTTTAGAGAACAAATTCACCCAACATTTTGGAGTACATATTCTTTTCAAGTGAACGTGGAACTTCACCAAGACAGACCATACATATACTGGGTCATGTTAGGAGTCTCAATAAAACTAAGAAGACTGAAATCATAAACACATTCTCTAACCTTGATGAAATTAAAGTACAAATCAGTACCAATAAGATATTTAGGAAACAAAACAGACATCTGCTAATTAGGCCATATGCTTCTAGATAATCAACCCATGGGTCAAAGAATTCACAAGGAAATTAGAAAATATTTACAACTGAATGATAACGAAAATATAACATATTAAAAATTCTGAGATGAAGCCTAAGTAGTGCTTAAAGAAAAACGTGTAACTTTAAACACTTCTACTAGAAAAGTCTAAAATCATGATCTATGACCTATCTTGAGCTAAAGAAAAAAGAGCAAAGTAAATCCACACTAAGTAGAAGAAAGTTAACGATAAAGAGCAGAAATCAATGAAACTGAAAAAGTTGAGAAAAATTAACAAAGCCAGAAGCTGGTTCTTTGAAAATCATCTCAACAAAACTGACAAAGCCCTCGTGAGACTGACTGGGGAAAGTAGCAAACAGAAACCACCAGTCCCAGGATGAAAAAGCAGTTACCACCACGGCTCCTACAAGATATTAAAAGAATAAGGAGGGACTCCTATGAACATCACGTATTCTGTATGTGATATGGATTATATATTGTGTTCTTACAATGAAGCTAGGGAAAACGTTATTAAAATCATGAGAGAAAATATATTGACAGTACTGTACTGTACTGATAGAAAAAAATCCATGTATAAGTGGATCCGTGCTTTCCTGACCTGTGATGTTCAAGGGTCAACTGTGTAACTTACCTAAATGACACAAGATGAAACCAAAAATCTGAATAGCCCTGTATTTATTAAATTAAATCTGTTCTAAAAAACCATCCCACATCCCACTGCAGGCCCAGATGATTTCACACATTAATTCTATAAATACAATAACGAGAAAAGAGGAGGGTCAGAACTGGGTTATTAAAAAGTCAGCTTTACTACTGAACAGGAATAACGGCCAGGAATCAACATTCTGCAGGTTACAAACACCAGACTGTGAAGAACTAGGAAAGCAGCTCCGAAGACATTCATTTCTTCTTCCCCTTCAAAGGCTTGGCAAACAGAGCCGGGTCGATGTGGTCCCTCGCCAGGCCCCTGATGGAGAAGAGCCTGGCCGCGCGCTCCTGCAGGGTGCCCCCACATTTCAGTCCCAGGGCCGTGAGTTCACACTTGAGCCTGTCCAGACCCAGCGCCTCCAGTTCTGCCACGGAGCTGAAAGCCAGCAAATCCAGAGTTTGCTGACCAGTATCCTGAGGGGGAAAAGGAAAATATTAAAAACAGACTCCTCCCAATCATGAGGGGCGCCTGGGGGACTCAGTCGGTGAGCGTCTGCCTTCTGCTCGGGTCATGATCCTGGGGTCCTGGGATCGAGCCCCGTGTCGGGCTCCCTGCTCGGCGGGTGAACCACACCCGTTAAGCGCTCATGTGGGACATCCACCCCAATTCAGGCATTCAAATGTGATCAACCTGCAGCTTAGAACAGATAAACTATGGAACCAAGGACGCCCCCTGGTGGCAAAACGATACCCATTCCAGAATTTAAAAGGGAAAAACCGAAGGACTTTTTGGGGGGCCGAGGCAAGCTTTGCCCTCATCTGTACTTCTGGTTACGAAACAAAGCTTCGCACTCAGCAGCCGATGGCGAAAAGCATGTTTCATGTTGAGGACTTACTGAGGAACTGTGGCCATCAAGCTGCCCTGGCTCTGAGTGTGGACCCCAAACTACTCACTGTGTTTCCTGATGGGCTTCCCTCCAGTCTGGTGGCGGGCGCGCTCCCCCCAGCCTCTCCAGGCGTGGCCTCGGCAGCTCTGTCCCCATCGGCCTCCGCCTCGGGCTCCTGGGCCGGTCCCATCCCCGCAGCCTCCTCTTCTGTGGGCTCTTCGCCCTCTGCCCCTCCCTCCTCCTCCTGGCCGTTCTCTGTTTCCGTGGCCACTGTCCTGTCCACACGGCACTGAGCAGAGATCTGCCCCGACTCGGCACACACGTCTGCGGAGACAGCACACACCGAGCCCGGCCCTGGGGCCAGCAGTGGCTCCAGGGACTGAGAGGCTGCACTGGCCACGGCCGCCCCCGGGCAGTGGCAGGGACACCCAGCTGCTGGCTCCACACCATCGAGGCCATTGTCTGCAGCATGCGAGCTCATTCCTGAAGTACTAGGAGCTTCTTCCCAGTCATCATCTGAGGTCTCCGAGCTGGACTCCTCCGCTGTCTCCAGTCCTTCCATGCCCAACCTGCCGGGAGCAACGGAAAGGCTTAACACCACGCACGGCTTCTCTGCTGGACAGAGTTACCATTTGTCCAGGGAACAGCCTCTGTCAGGATCAAAGGATCTGCTCGCTTGAGATGGACAGTAGCTAAGTTTCAGAGAAAGATACTCAGAAGTATAAACGGAGGGAAAAAATTCAGTGAGCTTGAAACCAACCACCCCAAAATTCCAGAGGGAATCTTCTTTACAGTTGTGAATCTCTCTTTTTTGCTTTTAAGAATTTATTTACTTATTTGAGAGAGAGCACAAGCAGAGGGAGGGGCAGAGGGAGAAGCAGACTCCCCGCTGAGCAGGGAGCCCGACACGGGACTCGATCCCAGGACCCTGAGATCATGACCTGAGCTGAAGGCAGATGTTTAACCCACTGAGCCACCCAGGTGCCTCTAAATAGTTGTGAATCTCTTAAAACAAAATTGATTTTACCTAAAGCTTTTTT
This sequence comes from Phoca vitulina, assembly GCF_004348235.1. Taxonomy (NCBI): domain Eukaryota; kingdom Metazoa; phylum Chordata; class Mammalia; order Carnivora; family Phocidae; genus Phoca; species Phoca vitulina. The sequence continues at coordinate 618,547 of NW_022589781.1, read as the reverse complement.
TCCTATCTTGTTCAAGTCTCAACGGTTACAAATGTACATAAAATAACAAGAACAGTTAAAAGAAAATCCTATTTTTATTCATAATCGCCCCAAACTGAAAACTACCCAAACTCTCAACAGAACGGTAAAAACAGATGCAATGATACTTGGCAACAAAAAGGACAAGCCACTGGTACATGTAATACCAGCCATGGATTTTAAAAGCATTGTGCTAAGTGAGAGACTCCAGACACAGAGGGCTGCAGGACATTCTGGAAAAGACAGAACCATCGGAACAAACACCACACCAGCACCAGCGCTTGCCGGGGGTAGGGGGCAGGGGGACGGGAATTAACCACAAAGAAGCACATGGGCAATTTTTAGGGAAATGGAAATAGTCCAAATCTTGGTTACATGACTGTATTCCTCAAAACTCATAGATCTAGTCAATAAACAAGTATGAATTCTCTTTAAAGACTATTTATTTGACAGAGAGCTAGAGAGAGAGCACAAGTAAGCAGAGCAGCAGGCAAAGGGAGAGCGAGAGGGAAAAGCAGGCTCCCCGCTGAGCAGGGAGCCCAACGCGGGGCTGGATCCCAGGACCCCAGGATCACGACCTGAGCCGAAGGCGGACACTTAACGACTGAGCCACCCAGGGACCCCAACAAGTATGAATTTTAGTGCATATAAATTGCATCCCAATAAACCTGATTCAACGCCCCCCCCCCCCCAAGCACAATCCCGCTACCTTTACTCTCAAAAACACTCAATTCCTATTTCACAAAGAACACCCAAGATTCTCCGCTGGACTTGCACAGTTACACGATCTTTCATTAACAATTATCTTTCTAGCCCCAAAGCAGAGGCCAGCAAGGAAGCAAGATGCGTCTGGACATCATTTTCTAGAACTTGGCCCAAGGGAAGTGAGCTAGTGGCCAGCGGACTGAGTGGGCAGGGGGAGCGCCAAGCAGCAGCATGGACAAGACAAGGCGCTGTCGTGCTTTTCAGCTGCAAGTACAAAAGTGGGCCAAGCGAGCTCTGGCGGTGGCCACAAGACCTCAGTAACGACTGAAAACCCACAGAGAAAACAGAACAATTTGGAAAGTACAGCCGTGGCTTCCAGCTAGAATTTCTGAAAGTTAACTCTTTCAGCACCATTCGAGTATAAAGGGATTCCTACTTGATCTTTCACTAAGGAAAAGCCGTCCCTTCGCTTCCGTTGCCGGCACGCAGGGCAGAAACCACGAGGAGCATGCACCATGTGACGGCCGTGGACACCTGAGGACTGAAGCACTCTGGAAACGTCCGTGCTCCCACCAAACCTTACTTTAAAAAGTGTTTACGCCAGACAGGCAAAAGGAAATGTCGTCAGGCTGCACAGACCTCCCTGGGAGGACGATGAAGCGCACTTACCAAAAGCACTTCCTTTTCCCTGCACTGGCTCCTCGGTCCGTTTTTGACTGGTGGGGTCTTTTCCGACTCTCACTGATTTCGGCCGAAACCATCTTGCTGGAGGCAGCCTGCATACCTAACCGGAAATGTTCCCAACTCTGTTACGTTATCAGAAGTGAGTATAACTGGAGACGTTACCAACAGCATGGACAGCAAACACAGCCACATTGCAGTCTAAAGCTCGAGTTTGTTAACGTTCCAAAATTTAATACGGCTAAAATGGACTGGACTCAAGTTTACACAGGTTCAAAGTACTGAGCATTCGGGCTCTGGAACCAAAGGCCCATCTGTAGTCCTGAGCCTGACGGGTGCATCCCGGCCTCCCCAGACCTGACGGTCCATCCCCTGCTACTCACTGCTTGTACAGTGTTACGTGATAACCTTTTGATTGAAAAGATTCCTTTGTATTCAGTGGAACCCACAAGAACCCTAGCATAATGCTTTAGATGCTAAAAAAAAAAAAAAAAGCTAATCATTCTCATTAAAAACCATTAAAAAAAAAAAAAACCCTGGACCTAAAACTAGAAGCAAGCAAACAAGGTCAACACCTCCTGAGGACTTGGTGTATCCCCCACGAAGCACAAATGTTCTTACCTGGGGCCCATGGGCCCCCAGAATTCAAGAGTCAAGTACATCACATATTGTGTGTGTGCTCTTTTTTTTCTGGGGTATAAGGCATACTGTTTATTGCTATTATTACTTTGAAAGATTTTACTTATTTAAGAAAGAGTGCATGTGCACGCAGGGCGCAGAGGGAGAGGGTCAGGCCGACTCCCCGCCGAGCACGGAGCCCAATCCCACGACCCCAAGATCACGACGTGGGCCGAAATCCAGAGTTGGACGCCGAACCGACGGAGCCCCCCAGGCACCCCCGTTCTGGGTATTACAGAGGGGAGGGGTCCCACAGCTTTCCCGATTCTCAGTCTGTGACCCACGAAGACTCCAGAGCGACAGTGCAGCTTCCGCGAGGCGCCCCCATGCTCACCTCTGAGCACGGAGTCCTCCAGGCGCTCGGCCATGTCATGGCACTGCTGCTGGTACACAGGGCTGGCGAAGCAGTGCCGGGGCTCCGCGAGCTTCCGCTGCAGCCGCTCCAGGCGCTTCTGCTCCTTCCCGGCCTCCCGCTCGGCCTGCTGTCTCACCCACTCGGCCATTCTGGGGCGGGCGGGAGACACGGCGATGACCAGACAGATCACGCACACGCCTGCTGATACGTGACGAGCCCCCACCCCCGACGAACCCACACTGTCCCGGGCCTGCTGGGAGGACCCCCTCAAGCCCGACGGGAATTATTAAACGATGGAAAGAGCTACGGCCAGAAGGAGTGAGAGCACTCGTCTCCCAAGGCTACAGTTCGACATGCACGGCACGTGGACCACCACCGCCAGGAACATGCGTTGCTATCGTCAAAGAAATTAACACAGCGGGCAGCTTACGCTTTCTCATGGTTGACATCTCGTAGCCTCCTTCCACTGAGGTCCCGGCAAGCTTCTCGATTGGTTGTCTTCTCAATCTGAGCACCAAGCGCTCGGAGCATAGATCCAAACCCTGCGCAAATATATTTGGAGAAAGCAGGTTAAAAAGCGTTCCAGGGGGGTGCCTGGGTGGCTCAGTCGGTGAAGCGTCTGCCTTCGGCTTGGGTCGTGGTCCCAGGGTCCAGGGATCGAGACCCACATCTTCTCCCTCTCCCACTACCCCCTGCTTGTGTTCCCTCTCTCGCTGTGTCTCTATCAAATAAATAAATAAAATCTTAAAAAAAAGAAAGGGTTCCAGGACGGATAAATGCCAATTTGTGAACTTGCTATTATATCACAAGATTAAAAGTGATCTCTTTGGGGCACCTGAGTGGCTCAGTCGGTTAAGCATCTGACTCTTAGTTTTGGCTCAGGGTCATGAGATCACGCCCCCACATCGGGCTCCAAGCTCAGTGAGGAGTCTGCTGAAGTTTCTCTTTCTTTCTCCCTCTGCCCCTCCCGTGCTCACACTCTCTCTCTCTAAAATAAATAAATCAATCTTTAAAAAAAAAAAAAAATCTTTTTTTTTTTTTTTTTTTTTTAAAGAAAGGGACATCAAGATTCAGCCCAGACATCGAAGGTAAAAATATTGATAAACCTCATTCAACCTTGTGCCTCTCGCCCTTCCTCTTATATTTCTGAAATACTGTATCTGCACCACTGGGATATTTTTTTTAAGATTTTAATTTATTTGATAGAGTGCGAGTGAGAGAGAGCACGAAGGGGGTTGGGGGGTGCAGAAAGGGAGGGAAGAGCAGACTCCCAACTGGGCAGGGAGCTCAATGTGGTTCGATCCCAGGACCCCAGGATCATGACCTGAGCCAAAGGCAGACGCTTATTCAACTGAGCCACCCAGGCGCCCCCACTGGTGTATTTTAGAGGGCTTTACCCAGTGCCACAGATCCCAAGGTTTCCAGATTAATAACTTAAAAAATGCTATGGTGACCTTTTGCAGTGAATTTCAAAGGAAAAGCAATTTTAAGTTGTCCCTGGTTGATATGATAAACTTCATTCTTATTGACACAATTTCAAACAGCAGGATGATTATAATGAGATGCCAGCCAGCTCTCTAAAAACCAAACCAAATCACTGCGGATTTTGAGAAAGCTTCAGGATGACATGTTAGCGCATCAGGAGAAATACCCAGAACTGCCCATATTCCATTTTTGCTTTTAGTTTCTCTTCTCTATTCTTAGATATGTTCATACAACAATGACCTCAATCTACCCCAATCTGTAAATGGCTATATTCCACAGGCTGACTTTAGTCCTCCCTTGGAACTACAATGACCTGACAAAATCTTGCTAAAAAGCAGAAGAAGATTTAACTATAATGATCCTCTCTCTTCATCCAATTTCCCCAAAGTTTTAGAACCTAATCGCCTAAGAGCTATCCTGCTGGCAAGGGTAGAAATTATATTCGGGGGGCGCCTGGGTGGCTCAGTTGTTGGGCGTCTGCCTTCAGCTCAGGTCATAATCCTGGGGTCCTGGGATGGAGCCCCACATCAGGCTCCCTGCTTGGCAGGAGGCCTGCTTCTCCCTCTCCCACTCCCCCTGCCTGTGTTCCCTCTCTCGCTGTCTCTCTGTCAAATAAATAAATAAATAAAATCTTAAAAAAAAAAAAAAAGAAATTATAATCAGACAATATATTCCTCAGAAAGAATAAAAGAAAAAATACTCAAAACTAGGAAAGTGAATAAAGGATTTCATATGGCAGAATGAGACCTGCACACCCCAGAGGCCTGCCCAGGGCTAGAGACTGCGGCTGTGACACACAGAGGTAGCCAACATGCAGGTCCTACCTCCTTTTCCACCTCGGAGCCTGGGTTCCAAACTATACACGGCCCCATGCCGCACTCCGTCACTGGTGTCCACGAGGGATCCATTGCACTTCACAAAGAAGCATTCCACTGGAACATCCTAGAGACAGGTTTGGGGTTTTTAAATGAGGTTTAAATGGGGTTTTTAAAAGTCTCCTGCAGGAAGGGGCCTAGCCCATTATGTTTTTATTACTCCGGTTATAAGCACATAGCATGTATTCCATTAGTATTTGTTGGACTGAAAATCCAAAGAAAAAAAGTCACTTCCTAGGACTTATTCAGGGTATGACTTTTTCCTAACACCTCATCATGATATGCACAAGAACTTGTCCTCTTTCGGGTGAAGATAAGAACCGTTCTCTTCTTCTCTGATAGGAAATCAGAGTCAAGGTGGAAAACTACATGAGGCTCAGACCCAGTAACTCTGCAAGGCCCTTTTTCTCTTGACTTTTTTTTAAACCAGTAATATCAAGTTGCACAAGTTTAAAAGTGACAATACACATCTGAAAAGTGTAGATAAGGACAAGCAGGAGGAGGGAAGGAGACGACAGTATGGGCTGCCTACACCTACATCAGCTGTAGCAGGTGGAGGGCCAGCTGGTCTTTTCTGCCCATGTCCCCGAGTTACAGCGGAAGCCCCAAGTACCCCCACACCCACTCTGTAGATTTCAAACATTCTCAGAGCAAGTGATGAATAGAACATATGAAAGAAGACTCACACACCAACAGAAAGGAAAAACGCCCAACTGGTATCTTCCCGAAGTGGACACAATAAATGTTCGTTCCGGACCACATCCCACGGCCATTTCAATGGGACCCACCTGTTCATTCAATATATATTAATCAAGTCCCTATTTGCCAGGTACTTTCACATGTTGGGATACTGTAGTGAATAATACAGCAAGTACAGACCCTGCCTTTTTCCTAGCGGGGAAAGACAGAGAACGACCAGATGAATGCTATCCGATGGCCATGGTGATAGGCAGGCTGAAGGGGATAGCGTGTGTGGATGGCTGTGCCGGTCATCTATCTAACATATACAGTTAGTCAAGAAAAGCCTCTCTGATCAAGTGTCATTTTAGCAGAGAATGAAGGAAAGGGAGAGAACAAGCCACGTGGCTATCTGGGGGAAGAGCATTCCAGAGGTAAAGAGGGGCAGCAGGAATAAGCCCAGAGTATTCGTGGAACAGCAACATGGCCAACGTGGCTGAAAGACGTCTGCCAAAGGGAAATGGGAAGGCCTTTAAAAGCCCCTGTAAGAACTTTGGGTTTCACTCCGAATAAAGCCACTGCAGGGTGTGGAACAGATTGAAAGTGGAGTTATATTCTTAAAGGATCGCTCTAGTTGTTAAACTGGAAATAAGACTAGAGAAGCAGAGACATCAGTGACATCAGCTAGGTGAGCAATGAAGGCCATTTGTCTCAGGGGTAGTGACAGAAGGGGATGAGAAACGGGGGTGGGGGGTCCCCTAAGGTTCTGGAGGTGGGCAGTGAGAGCCACAGAGCAATGAGAGAGGAGTCCAAACATTTGGCTTGACTAACAGGAAACTGAGTTGCCATTTGTTAAGAGTGAGAAGCACGTTTGGGGGAGAGTTCCAGTCTCATTTTTTTTTTTTAAAGATTTTATTTATTTGAGAGAATGAGAGAGAGAGAGAGCACAAGAGGGGGGAGGCTCAGAGGGAGAAGCAGACTCCCTGCTAAGCAAGGAGCCTGATGTGGGACTCGATCCCAGGACTCCAGGATCATGACCTGAGCCGAAGGCAGTCACTTAACCAACTGAGCCACCCAGGCGCCCCTCCAGTCTCATTTTTGATATGTTGGTTTGAAAGGTCTTACAGCCACATGCAGATGCTGAGGAACCTGGTGCGGACACAAGTCTGCAGTCTGGAGACAAGGTCTGGGCTGGAAATTTCCATCTGGAAGACGTCAGCATGCCAGTGGTACTCACCGCCCTGAGCATGGATGGAGTGTCCCGCAGGAGGGAGGAGGCTCCGGAACAAAGATCAGAAGACCCAGTCGCCGCTGCCCCAAGGTTCAGACATCAGGGAGACAAGGAGGCAGCAGCAAGAGGAAGTGGAAGGGAGGCTAGTGAGATGGACGTGCGGACAAGCGAGCAAAGTGTGCCAAGGAGCGAATGTTGGAGTGTGCCCACAGATGCCGACAGGCCCAGAGACAGGAGGACTGGAAACCGACCATCGGGTATGGCACGCGTGGCAGGAGGTAGTCATTCACAGTAACGGAAGAAGGGAAGGCAGAATGTATGGCAACGAGGTAGGGGCACTGGAATGAGGATGAGGAAGGTCTCTCCTGACTGCCTGTATTTTCTCATTGAAAACAAAGTATGGGCCTCGAGATGGGAGAAGTACTGGAGATTTTATTAAAGAGAGGAGGTCATGGGGCGCCTGGGTGGCTCAGTTGGTTAAGCAACTGCCTTCGGCTCAGGTCATGATCCTGGAGTCCCGGGATCGAGTCCCGCATCGGACTCCCTGCTCAGCGGGGAGTCTGCTTCTCCCTCTGATCCTCCCCCTCTCATGCTCTCTGTCTCCCATTCTCTCTCTCAGATAAATAAATAAAAAATCTTTAAAAAAAAAAAAAAAATTAAAAAAAAAAAAAAGAGAGGAGGTCGGAGAGCCACGCAGAAGAGTGAGAGCGATGAACTCGGCACTGCTTCCCAAGCCTTTTCACACCACGGTGTACAGAAAACACATCCGGGGGACACGGGGAAATGAGCAAAGCTCCTGAGGCACCCCCAGATTCTGCCCCACTGCCAGAGGGCTGCAGGGATCAGTATCTCCGCAGTCCTCCACCCCAGCGGAAGCCCACTCTGGCCTGGGGATATACAGCAGAAGTGCAACGCATCACGAAGGTCGTCCGTGTTTGTGCATTTACGGTAAGACTGATTTGTGTCACTGCCCAGATAGCAGGCAGAATCGATGGATTTAAGGTAACTGGCGTTTTCCCAGGCAAATGCGCTAGCAGAAGAGAGGAGCAAAGGAGCTCAGACTACACGCAGGCATGTGACTAACAGGAAGGACTATTCCTGTCTGTAAAATACTGTCCACTTTTAAGAGTTGTACAGATTAAATGCGGTATGTAATGTACCTCGTGGTTTTTTACGTTTATGAATGAAAAGCTACTTTAGCTTCTCTTAATATTTTCTGTGTCCAGTGGGTATGTATTTCTAAAAATCTAAACAACCTTAAAAGACATTAATGTGAAGGCAGAAAGATTATTATATACACCGTACTTTGTTTCCAAACAGAATTGCTTGTTAAACAAAACAACTGATCAACAAAATTGCATTTTCTACTTAAGATTGTTATCAATAAGGGCGCCTGGGTGGCTCAGTTGGTTAAGCGACTGCCTTCGGCTCAGGTCATGATCCTGGAGTCCCGGGATCAAGTCCTGCATCGGGCTACCTGCTCAGCAGGGAGTCTGCTTCTCCCTCTCCCGCTCCCCACTCTTGTGCTCGCTCTCTCTCACTCTCTCAAATAAATAAATAAAATCTTTAAAAAAAAAAAAAAAGATTGTTATCAATAATCACTAGTAGGAAAAAAGGATAAAGGAAATTTAGAATCAATTTAAGGGTCTTTGACCATTTGCGTTTTATATAGTATTTCAAGCACAAAGTAGTGTTCATTTTAGCCCAATCAGCCTAAGGCCACCAGAGACAAATGTGTAGTTCACCAAAGTCAAATTCATTGACTCACTGCCACAAGGGGTGGGGGCTGCACACAAGAGGAATCCTTGGGTGTCTCACAACCAACAAAAAACAATTATTATAGGATTTGGGGCAAGGGTGGAGTTTAGGTGAAATTTAAATGAAAGTGTTTTGAGAGGCTCAAAACAAAGCAGAGCTGTGTGTAAAAAGGGGCAACATCAAGTCAAGACTGTGAAGTAGACTGGATCCAGACTCCTGTTTCCTTGGAAACGACAAAGTTAAGATAAATACGGAATGTTGTGGTCAGAAACTCCTAATCTGAAGCTCTGCACCTGGGCTGGAAATTTAGAGTGCTTTCTCTATATCAAAGTGACTCAGAGTCTCAAGGCAAGAGTGGGATGCTTCATTCTCACTGATAAAATTTCAAACAGCAAAGTGTCTTGTAGTCTATAATTTTCCAGATCAAGGTTTCTTAGTGAATCAGAAAGCAGCAGACTTCCAAGGGAGTCATTATGACATTTTACAACTGCACCATGTCCTCGGGAGAAATACCGTTTCCTATTAACTTTGCAGCTGGCTTTATCTGTGTCTGTTATCCTAGCCTGAAGAACAGCAGGGCAGATTTTTACTTTTTCTGTGGACTCCAACACTGCCCTCATCCTGTGTCAGAATAATTTTGTTTCAGAACGCACAGATGTGAACTTGAGCTATTTTAATTTCTTCCAGTATCTCATCAAATGCCCTTTTATAAGTTTCTTGTTTCTGTTCACAAATGTTATGGTCCTATTTCTTGAGCACCTGACAGAACCATCCATTTATATTTCTTCCTTCCTATTTAAAATTATTTTTTCCAATACTCTCATAATTAAAATCCTATTTTTTCTGGTCATTTTGGATCAACTGTCAAGAGATAAGAGTTATTTTCAGACACATTAAAATCCATCTATTTTGTAAGATATTTCCCCACCCAGATGGTCAAAAACAGTTCTGACACTTTCTAGACTGGACTGCAGCGTAGAAAGACAAATGGGGAGGCTGAAAAACCACATTATTTGCAAAGACACGTTGCTTTTTCATGGAACTCGTCCAAATAAAGATTCGGTTTCCACTGCAGTGTTAAAATGTGTGAAGCCAATAAATAACAAGCAGAAGAAACAGACTAGGGAAATAAGGATGAAGTGAGGTTATAAAGAAAAACATACTAGATCAAGGGCCAAAATTAAAATTAGATTTGGGGAGATCACCAAATTCTTTTTTTTTTTTTTTAAGATTTTATTTATTAATTTGAGAGAGAGAACGAGAGAGAGAGAGAGAGAGCACATGAGAGGGGGCAGGGTCAGAGGGAGAAGCAGACTCCCTGCTCAGCAGGGAGCCCGATGGATCACCAAATTCTTTAGGTAACTGAACAGGTTTAATGTCTCACTGCTGGGAGAAGCTCACTGGCTTGACAATTCCGTAAATTACACATGTAACTTTAGAAGTCCGTGACAGTTTTTCAAAAATATGCACGGGCAAATGCGACCATCAGAGGATCAGTGAAAACATCTAAACGACAGACCCCGAGAACCCACGCCCTCGTGTGGGACACGTGTGTGAGTGCTCGGCCCCGACCAGAGACCAGATGAACCCACTGCCCTCCCAACCACCCTCTGGCCTCGGTCTGGACATGAAAATACTCCTCTACGTTGGAGCCAACAGGGCTGTGCAGTGGACAACACGCACATCATAGAAGCACAGGATGAATGCAACGGAAACGGAAGGAAATGCGCCCTAAAAGCCATCTGCGCCAAATGCCTCATTTGCACACGAAGAAACAACGCCAAGGGTTTCTGTTCGTCCACACCGAGGGCGGGACTAAGCGCCTGTGAGCTGAAGGGTTGTTCCCCCTCCTGTAGGGACACGAAACCACCGCCACCCCAAAACAAAAGCAAAGCAAAGCCTCAGCATCAGTCTGAAGCACCTTAAAACTGGGGAGCCCTCAGCCTCAAAAACTGAAAACCCCAAGGAACGGATGCGCCCCGACCCACCCTCTCCCCACCCAATCCTGCTCCCCGTCCGCCTCGCTGCCCTTCCTTCCAGGAAGCGCGAGCCTCACCCGATCTTGGCAGTGTCGGTGGATCACATCTCGTACGGAACACCGGGCCGAGGCACACCGCACAGCCTCGCAACCGAAGCCGGGGCAGCGAACCCACACCAGCGGCGCGCCGTCCGCCATTTCAGCTAGCTCCGGGACCTCCTGGTCCCGGGGACAAGGTACCGCCCCTCGCCCAGCGCGTCTTGATGGCGTCACGGGGCCTTCCGCGCCCCGCCCCCACACCCTCCGCTCGCCCCGCCCCCCCGGGGCCAGTCACGTGAGCCGGGCCCCCGCGCCGCGCCGCGCCGTGCCGCGCCAGCGGGGGAGGGGAACAGGAAGGGCCTGGAGGAGGCCGATAAGGCGGCGGAGCGCGAGGGCGAGGCGTTGCTAGGAGACACTGCTGGGGCGGGGCTCGGGGGGAGTGTGTATAAAAGGCTGCCGCAGGGTCGGATTTCGAGCGTTCTGGCCGCGAGCGATAAGGTGCTGGCGAGGCGCCGCCCCGCAGGCTCCGGTCGCGTCCCTGGCGCTGCACGGTTATTTTTGGGTCGCGGGAAGCAGGGGCTGGAGGAGGCGCGCTCCCTGGGGGCGCGAGGAGAGGCGCTGCAGTCCCGGAAGCGGTGGGGGCGGCCTTCTCGGCCCCGGAGACGCCCCCCCGCCACCCCAGGGCCCGGGAGCGGCGGCGGGGCTGCCCCTCGGTCTCTGCCGGCCGCGCGCGGTCCCTTCTTCCTTCCTCCTCCTGGCGCCGGGTGCAGGGTGCTTGCCGCGAGTGGGCCCCGCGGGGGGCGGGGGGGGCCCAGGGCCATCGGGCTGCCGGCCCGCAGCCCCCACGCTCGCAGTGAGGACGCCTGGCCGAGGAAACTCCACGGAGGCTCCGAAATCGCTTCACTGTGGCGGCGGGAGCACGACTGGAAAGCCACGGCCTGTGAAGTTAGGGATTCTGACTGTGATCAGATCAATCGCCCTGTAGGGAAACAGGGAAAGAAAGGGCCTCGGTGGGGCTTCCTCTGGCGCAAGAAAAACGACCCCAAATGCTGAGGCCGTGGTGCCTGGAGAGCAGCGCTTTGCAGAGTGGCTCTCGCGGTGACCGTGGCTGCACGGAGTCCCGGGGTGCCTCACCAAGTATGGAAAGGCAGTCCGGACCCTGGACAGCTCGAGCCCCTCTATACCCCCCTCCCCGCTCTCCGTCCCCAGTGTCCCCGAACAAGCTACCTCCAGAGATCCAAGCCCCAAGCCTCTTTGTTTATTCACCATTTCTTCCTTCTTGGGATATAAAAAAAAAAAAAAATGGCTATTTCAAAGGTCTGGGGGTCTTCCTCTCCCCCCAAGTAACCAGACAAACGAGCAGTTTAGCTTTACACAACGTTTTTGCCTCGGTGATTTATACGTGTAAGATTAATTCGTCCTTTTCAGTAAGGAAAGTCCACGTCGTTTATTACTAGCATTCTATCTCCCCCTTCTGAAACCCCAGGTCTGAATGAAATTGTTCACCCTTTATCTCCTGTTGCATTAAAATCCTATTGTCGAAAAAATCCTAAGTATTGAATAGGCATTGCCATTTCAAATATGAAATAACTATTGTTATTAACGATTGCCTTTTCAAAGATACATATTTACTGAGCAATATATAAGCCGCTCCTAAACCTTCACACTGAGCATATAGCACCGTGATGTACACCAAGTAGAAGTCAAATAAATATTAACTGGCTATTTGATGAATCACTAAGGTAGTAAGTCAAATTATTCCCAATGTACGTCTGAAGAAATTTATTTTGCACTAGTATAGCACTTTCTATCCTAAGAATGCAGACTTCAACTTGGATTGGTGGTTTTAAAATTCATTTAAATAGTCCGGAAACTGAGGACCCTAAAGTCAGGGCTATAGCCAAGAACACATGGGTAGAGGAAAATTTAAAAATAGAGCTGATGAGCTGGGTGGCTGAGAGTCTACAGTGGTGTCCGGTAGGCACTGCTGTGTGGCCAGACTGGTCAGTGGTTATGGAAAAGGAGAGACAGCTTCTGCCACCTTCCCCACCTCAGAGTGGTAGGCAGGGAAGGGACAGGAAGGTACATTAGGGTTGGGACCAGTAGGTGGTGAGTGGGTGGAGGCCAGTTCCTCTTTCAGCAAAATAGTGTAGCCGCGCTCTTGGGACCGTCTTTGCTGTCCTTTCCAATAAGCCCACACTTTGTTCCCGCCCATCTCCTCCGAAAGATCACGCTAGCTCTACTTTGCTTTTTGAGGACTGGTTCCCATGCCGGGAAGACACTGCGAGAGCATCCTGAGGCCATGTGGAATAATTGTTCACTGCCAGGAAATGACATCTCCAGACAATGTTTGTGTGGCAACCCATGACGGGCTCAGTTGAGCCAAAACGTCATGCTGGTCTGCAAGAACAGGAAGCAGGGCTGTCTACTCCGGCAGTTTTTATAAATGACAGCGAGGTTCCCAAACTAGTGAATTTGCAGACTATATCCCTGTGCGACAGGCAGGTCACACTTCTGTGCTTTCAGCCACTTTCACGCTCAGAGGCAGGGACAGGAGGTCGTTAATGCCATCTTTAGGACAAAAGACAATGGTACAGCCCTGCTCCTCCCGTGCCCCAAACGCAGAAGTGCTATAAAGTCCTAAATTGGCAAGCGTTGCCTTATAGATAGTTCCAACCCCAGGAACAATGAGGTCAGCTCCTAGGATGGAAAAACAGCTTCTGGGTAAGAGCCGTGTAGTCCACACTGGGTGGTGGACGGTGTGGGAGGTGGAACTTGAAGCAAGGACCTGAGGCGTGTGGCTGCTGGAGAAGGCACAGCTCCACCCTCCTTCCTGTATTGGACAGAAGGAACCGGGACACATCAAGGGCGAGGTGGAGTTGAGAGGTGGAAGAAGCGTGTGTTTAGCCCTGGTGCTGGGAAGGAGCTTGAGAGGGCGGAAGCGAAGAGTAGGGTGGAAGTGCGGGGACGAGGGAAGCAGCTGGACCCACAGCCAGTGCTGCGTGCCTCAGAAGCCCACCTCTTTGGAGGCGTCAGCAAGAAGAAAGATCTTCATGCGGGCGGATTTACATCAGTACACGCTGTCCCTCCTGGTTGCCCCGATAGTACCTTGCGCGTTGTATTGTTTACCTTGGGCGGTTGTCATTCTCAGGTCGCCATCGAAGAATGCTGTTACGTGGGATAATGTTAATTTCAGTCATGCCACTCACCGTGCCAGAATTATAAAGCAAAATTGGTGGAGCATCCGTCTTCCCTACATGTGGTATTTCGGCGCTGGAATGTTTTCAACATTGACATTCAATTTCCCTCTTGTCAATAAAAATCCATACTTCTTTATGAGTTCTGCATGGCCAAGCCATTCAAAAGGGGATTTTCCGCCTGGGAAAGTCAGAGGTCTGTAGGAATATTTTTTAGTCATTTGACATTAGAGTATGTTCACTGTATTAGGGTTTTCTAGAGAAACAGAGCCAATAGAGTGGACAGAGAGAGAGAGAGAGAGATACAGGCACACCTCGGAGATATCGTGGGCTCAGTTCCAGAATGCCGCAATAAAGCCAATATTGCCAGAAAGCAAATCAAAGGAATTTTTTTGTTTCCCAATGAATATAAAGGTTATGTTCATACTGTCAGTTGAACTTCTTCCAGAATTGGGGTCAGTCTTCTCAAACCTTGCTGCCTTATCAACTCAGTTTCTGGAATATTCTAAATCCTTCGTTGTCATTTCAACGATCTTCATGGCATCTTCACCAGAATACATTCCATCTTGGGATCAAGTTTCATCATGAGATTGCAGCCCGTCGGTCCCATCCTCAGGCTCCACTCCTGATTCTAGTTCTCCTACTATTTCCACCCCATCTGTAGTCAGAACGCACACATTATTTGTCAATTAAGTTTGCCGTCCTCTATGAGCATTGTTTTGGTGCCCCAAAACAATTGCAATAGTAACATCCAAGATCACAGATCACCATAAAAAATATAATAATAATGACAAAGTGGGGCGCCTGGGTGGTTCAGTCACTTAAGCATCCAACTCTCAATCTCAGCTCAGGTCTTGATCTCAGGGTCATGAGTTCAAGCCCTTCACTGGGCTCCACGCTTAGTGTGGAGTCTACTTAATAATAATAATAATAATAATAATATAATAATAAAAGTAATATGATAATAATGACAAAGCTTGAAATATTGTGAGAATTACTAAAATGTGACACAGAGACATGAAGTGAGCAAATGATGTTGGAAAGATGATACCAAAAGTCTTGCTTAATGCAGGGTTACTACAAACCTTCAATTTGTAAAAAAACGCATTATCTGCCAAGCATGAGAACGAGGCAGGCAGGTTTTTAAATTTTTTTTAAAGATTTTATTTATTTATTTATTTTAGTTAGAGACATAGAGAGCTTGAACGAGCAAGCAGGGGGAAGGACAGAGGGGGAGAGAGAGCGACAAGCACTCTGTGCTGAGCGCAGAGCCCAACGTGGGGCTCGATCTCATAACCCTGAGATGATCTGAGCCAAAATCAAGAGATGGACGCTCAACCAACTGAGCCACCAGGCACCCCGGTGGCTCAAGAAATTCTTTCGTGTTATAAAGAATCCGCTCACCCTCTGCCCCCACAATTACGGAGGCTGACAAGTCCCAGGATCTGCAGAGCGAGTCAGTAAGCTGGAGCCCCAAGAAAGCCAATGGTGCAGTTCCAGTCTGAAGGCAGGACAAAGCTGATGTCCCAATTCAAAGGCAGTCAGGCAGAAGGAATCCTCCCTTCCTGGGAGGTGGGTCAGGTTTTCTGCTCTAATCAGGCCTTCAACTGATTGGATGAGGCCCACCCACATGTGGGAGGGCAATCTGCTTTACTTAATCTACTGACTCAAATGTTAACCTCATTCAGAAATACTCTCACAGGAACACCCAAAATAATGTTTGACCAAATATCCAGGCACCTCATGGCCCAGTCAAATTGACATATAAAATCGACCATCACATCCACTAACTGGGGTTATCTCTAATAAGGAAATAGCCTTCACTGTTTAATTTTACTTTGGCAACTAAAGAGAAAATATTTGATGAATAGAGACTGATTAAAAGTCAGATGTTTCTTGCTCCCTGGAGGTTTCATTGTGTGAACTCGGGAAACTCATCTGACTGCTTTGGGCGAGCGCTTGTGAATGGTTACAGAGCTACGCTAGGATTGTCCTTAGAATTTGCCTTTGTATTGTAAGATGTGGTCAAAGTTTGTGCTTGTGAAATATGTGGAGAAGTTTTTGAACAGATGGTGTTAGTGCCTTATCAATCATAAGGCCAGCGGTCATTAGGCAACTGATTTAGGATTCCAGTTTAAATAACTTAACTAAATTTATTTTAATAACGCAGCCATCTGGCTCACTCACCTACCTAAAGCACATTTTTGTAAAGTATTTATTTATTTAAGAGGGAGAGAGACAGAGAGAGTGAGCCAGGGAGGAGCAGAGGGAGAGGGACAAGCAGACTCCACACTGAGCATGGAGCCCGACATGGGGCTCAATCCCAGGACCCTGAGATCATGACCCGAGCTGAAATCAAGAGTTGGATGCTCAACTGACTGAACCACCCAGGCGCCCCTAAAACACATTAAAAAAAAATAAAACAAGGGCGCCTGGCTGGCTCAGTCAGTGGAGCATGCAACTCTTGATCTCAGGGTCATGAGTTTGAGCCCCACGTTGGGTGTAGAGTTTACTTAAAAAAATAAATAAAACAGAAATAACCCAAAGGCCCCTACACAGCTAAAGTCTGCATTTTGCTCAAAGAACCCTAGGCTCTTCTTGTTTTAAAAGGATTGTTAGAAGTGTGGTGGTCTGCTTAACAGCCTACTAAAAGTTAGCAAATTAATATGAAGTCCATTACATGAAACGGGGAGACAGGAGCAGATTGCAAAATGGGGGGGGGGCGCTGCAGGAGACCGGACGGAGGCAATGATGAGAAGAAACGGTGGCCAGAGTGCTATAAAAAGACAAAGAAAAAAATTAAAAATTAAAAAAATTAAAAATAAAAAGACAAAAACAAAATTGACACTGCCATTGGGCAGATTCTGGGTATCTGGTCAAGAAACGTGGCATACCCCAGTGGACCCTAAAGGCATTCCTATATCACAGCAGAGTGAAAGCATGGGAGAAAATGCCAAGAATCCTGAATCCTGAAGGAAAAGCTCAGCTGTGTTCAGGGTGCCCTAGTTAAGATGGCAAGGCCGCATGATACACGTCCTAGAAGTCCACCAACAAGGGTAGGATTTTGAACATTCACAAACACATGGGTTAAACCCTAAGGATTGGGAAAACTCAGCTATCCAGAATAGCATGTTTCCCCAAAGCACCGGATCCTGAGAGTCTTAGCGGTTTAGGCCCCCCACCAAATACCTTTTGTTCTTTAATGTCTTCCAAATAGAGAGTAAGACAGACTGTTTTGTGTATGAATAAACAATATCCCCCTGTTACCATCATATGACAGTGATTTCAACATATAACTTCTCGTTCAATTACCCAGAGCCTTGGAAGAAAATCTGTACCACTCTGGATAAGAAGATAAAAGGATTCTTTCATTTTCTGTAAACTGGCAGAGGGATCTCCTTTGAATATTTCCTAGAAATCTACAAGGCTTGTGTCTGGGCTATCTGAAGGAACATGCATGCTATCCTGTAATCACTGTGGACACTGGCAGAAGGAGGGAAGTAATGCACATTAGCTGCTGCGATTTAAAGAGGCAAGGAATTCGTTCTATATGCTCTCCAGATGGTATTAATATTAAATTAGACCAATGTTTCCCAAAGTGTGTTCCATGAAACGCTAGGTCACCACAACGCGCTATTCTAAAAGACTTCCTTTTTCAAACGAATTTGGCTACACTCCCATACCATATGTCGTCTCACGACATTTCACAACGTTCAGGGGCGCCTGGGTGGCGCACTTGGTTAACTGGCTCTTGGTTTCGGCTCAGGTCGTGATCTCAGGGTCACGATCTCAGGATCGTGAGATGGAGCCCCTGCTCCGCCCTCAGCGCAGTCTACTTTGAGTTTCTCTCTCTCTTCCCCTCCCCACTGCACATGCCCTCTCTCTCTGTCTGTCTCTCTCTCTCAAATAAATAAATCTTGGGTGCCTAGGTGGCTCAGTTGGTTAAGCAACTGCCTTCGGCTCAGGTCATGATCCTGGAGTCCCTGGATCGAGTCCCGCATCGGGCTCCCTGTTCGGCAAGGAGTCTGCTTCTCCCTCTGACCATAACCCCTCTCATATGCTCTCTCTCATTCTCTCTCTCTCTCAAATAAATAAAATCTTAAAAATAAATCTTAAAAAAAAAGATTCACAAAGTTCATTCACATCATAAAAGCCCCGAGAAATTCTGTTATCTTTGCTTAATCTAATATTTCACAAACTTATTTGACCAAGGAACTTCTTTTCAAGTTACACCCATCAGCATGCCCTTGGATTGGGTATTCAGAAAAGGCTCAGATGGACGTACGGTTAACTCTGGGGTTTCTTCTTTTTCTCTCCAGTTTTGATGATATAACTGACATACAGAACCATAGAAGTTTAAGGTGTACAGCATGATGTGACTCACATGAAATGGTTGCCACAGTAAGTTTAGATAACATCCAGCATCCCATATCAATAAAAAGAAAGAAAAAAGAAATGTTCTTTTCCCTTGTGATGAGAACTCTTAGAACCTATCTCTTAACTTCCCTGTATGCCTTACGGCAGCATCAGCTGCAATTACCGTGTGTCCCTCACATCCTGTGTGCTTATTCGTCTTATAACTGGAAGTTTGAATGTTTGACCCCCTTCCTCCAACTCCCCCGCCTTCCCCACCCCCTTTCTCTGGCCACCACGAGTCTGATCTCTTTTTTTATGACTCTGGCTTTTTGTGGATTTGTTTGTTTGTTTGTTTTGAAATTTTTATTTCTTTGAGAGAGAGAGAGAGAGAGAAAGCATGAGCAGGGGGAAGGGCAGAGAGAGAGGGAGAAGCAGACCCTGCTGAGCAGGGAGCCTGATGCAGGGACTTGATCCCAGGACCCCGGGATCACGACCTGAGCTGGAGGCAGACGCTTACCCGACTGAGCCACCCAGGCGCCCCTTGTTTTTTGTTCTTTAGATCCCATATATGGGTGAGATCATGCAGTGTTGGATGAGGCCAAACCCCACGAGGGAGTCTGATTCCTGTCACTTAGCGTAATGCCCTCAAGGTCCATCCATGTTGGCACAAATGGCAGGATTTCCTTCTTTTTTAAGGCTGAGTAATATTTCGTTATATATACACATAAGCCACAACTTCTTTATCCGTTCATCCCACAGCAGACACAGGTTGCTTCATGCCTTGGCTATTGCAAATAATGCAGCTATGAACATGGGCAGTGGAGGGAGACATCTCTTCGACATAGTGTTTTCGTTTCCTTCAGATATTTTCCCAGAAATGGGATTGCTGGATCATAAGGTAGTTCTAGGTTTAATTTCTTGAGGCCCCTCCATATTGTTTTCCAGAGTGGCCGCACCAGCTTGCATTCCCACCAACAGTGCACAAGGGTTCCCCTTTCTCCAAATCCTCGCCAACACCTGTTGTTTCTTGTGTTTTTGATCCTAGCCATTCTGACGGGTGTGAGGCGACATCTCATTGTGATTTGGATTTGCATTTCCATGATTACTAATGATGTTGAATACCTTTTCGTGTATTTTGGAAAATGTTCTTTGGGAAAATGTCTCTTCAGGTCCTTCGCCCATTTTTAACTGGATCATTTGTGGGTTTTGGTATTGAGTTGTGTGAGCTCTTTATATGTTGGATATTAACCAATGGGGTTTTAAAAAAAAGAGACACTGATCATAAAGGCGATTCCTCCCGGTATTTAAGGAGTTCAGTTCATTTTAATACATAAAAACACACTTTGTTCTCACGTACCAACAAAATCTACTTTACCATGTGTTTTTTCTAGTGTTTAGGATCAGGGCTGGCGAGCTAAATCTTTCTTCTTTCTGCCTTTTGGAGGATGACGGAATAACGGAACACAACGGCATCGCTCGTCCTTTTCATGCCCATGTGCAGAGTCAATAAACACGGAGGAATTTGCTGTGTCAAGATGAGCGTCGTATCACCCAGCTCCTACGGAAGATCTGGAGACATGCGGTTTGAGCGCGTCGCTCAGTTCAGTTCCACGGCTGTTCCTTTCTCACCTCCAAGTGCAGAAGACAGAGGTGAAGACAGGTGGGAGGCAAGGGACCAGCCGGAGGGACGACTGAGAGGAACAGTAAGGGCCGACTCTCCAGACGCTCTAAAACCCTAGCAAATACAAGTCATTGGAAAGCATCCCAGACCAACGCAGGCTGTGATAGCAAGCGCACACACATGCACGGCCTCCTACAGGTCCGTAGGAGAGGCGGCAGCGAAGAAGGACGGGGATGCGCGGGGGGGTGCGCGGGGGATGCGCGGGGGGG
>NW_022589781.1:562622-598523 GCF_004348235.1 Phoca vitulina | reverse complement strand
GGGGGGGGGGGGGGGGGGTGCGCGGGGGATGCGCGGAGGGACGCGCGCATGCGCACACGCACCTATGTAAAGCCTGGCAGCGCGGAGCTGAGCTCGGGTTCAACACCCGCACGAAGTCAGCCGTGACTGCCAATCTGCACAGCGCGGAGACAGGTGCACGCCGCAGAAGTAGATGGGGTTTGGAATGCCAGGCCGAGCATCCAGACCTCAATCTGTAAGGAAGGAGAGACCGCAGAAGGTTCTTTCTGGTTTTGTTTCTGTTTCTCCTGAAGCAGCAGCTGACACACAGTGTCCGGCATAGTGAGTGGACACGTCCCCGCGTGTGTATCTGTTGTGCGGGGCTCACCACGGGTGCGGCCGTCACCTGTCACCATTACCACGGGCTGCACTCCGTCCCTGTGACCATAGCAGGTCTCAAGCACGGAAGAGACACGATCATGATCAGACCTGTCCTTTAGAGAAATAATCCGGGGGACAGACCGGAGGCATGAACAACAGCCACCCTGCCTCTGAGTTCTTCCTCCTGTTTTAATAGTATGGAAACAGGCTCAGAGAGGTTGAGTGGCTTGACCTAAGGCACACAGCAAGGAGGTGTTGGTGCCAGGATTTCAACTCGGGTCTGATTCCACAGCAGGGGGACCTCCTACCGGGTCCTACAATTAGGCCACTGCTCAGAGGGGGCGAGGGCACTGGCAGGAAAGGGAAGAGACCAGGTGGGCGAGGGTAGAGAGGCAGAAGGGATGGGTGGCTGCCTGACCGCTCCTGGCGGCCTCCCAGAGAAATCACAGTCTGGAAGAGAGACAGTCCCGGAGCAAGAAAGGAGCGCCTTCTTCCTGCCGAAAGCCTCAGGGCCGCTGCCGAGCACTGAGCTGGGCAGGTCAGGCGCCGCTTTCAGTCGTGTCTTCATCATCAGTGTATTTCTTCCCAGCTTCCTTGGCTTCGCCTTTCCAGATATATCTGGGCTCCACGTGCAGCCTGTCAAGGTCTCTGTGTCAGGAGCTCATAGTGACATTCTCTTATTATCCGCATGAATCTGGAAAATGCCTGTGCGTTTGCGTCATCAATCTGTGTAAATAGAAAAGCCCCGTGGAAAGGCCTGGACGCCCCTGTGACACTTGTGGAATGCAGATGTAGATAAAAAGAGTATCTTCCCGAGCCACATTCCTCCGTGCGCCTGTCGTAATATAGGATACCTACCTCGTGTGCGCATCGAGATTGGTGCTTGCTGTCCCTGACACAGGAGGGTCTGTGTTAGAACGTCAACACTGTCTAGGAACTTATTTTAGGGTAAGAGCGGCTTCTTGGAAATACCATTATGTTTTCTATGAAATTTCAACACTCACAAGACGTGAGAAAAAAAAAAAAAAGGAATTCCTCCGTCAGATATTCAAGTGTTCCAATCCTATGGACTTCTTTCTTGTAGCCTGGATACGTAATCATGCTTCACGTCTCTTAAACCTCAAATCCTCCTCGACCCTGTGCCCCTCGGACACCACCATCCTCATCCCCCTCCCTCCGGACCCGGTTCTTCAGAGGTCTTCTCTGTGCATGTCCACCCCTCCCTCAGCTGGCACCTCTGTCTCAGCTCTGCCCCGGGCGGTGTCCCCTGTGCATCTCAAGGTCCACCATCCTCCCCCTTAAGCTTGCTTCACCTGCGGTGCTCCCCAACCCAGTGCCGACCTCGATATCCCCAGGCCTCAATTTGTAAAGCCGAGCGTCGTCACAGATGTGACACATCAGCATGCTGTGTCATCCCCCAAATCTGATGGATGTCCAAATCCTTCACACCTGTCTCCCAGCCCTCCCACCCCCAGAGCTAACACCTTGTTTCAGCTACCCCGTCTCTGGCCTGGGTGAGCTCCCTGCCCCCATCCTCGAACCCCACCCACCCGTACTCCACAGCGGCCAGAGTGACCTCCCTGAAACCAAGTTAGTGATGTCACCTCCCCGCCCCAATCCTCCGACTGGCACCTGGCTGCCTCTAGGAGAACCAAGCTGGCCCTGCCTGCCTCTCTGCCCGATCTCTGGCCTCCCCCACTGGGCTCTGCTTCAGCCCTGCTGGCTACTTAGGCTCCCTGTACCCGCCTCATTATCCACGCCCTCCTGCCTTGCCTCAGCATCCCCTGCCCTGGCTGGAAGGACCAACGCTCATTCCCTGGCCCCTGCTGGACCCCTTGGCGATCCTAAAGACGCCAAGAGCACTCATGGCCCTATCTTCTCTGTCCTCCCGTGACAGATCATAATCTGCTGACGGGCAAGGACTGCGTGCATCTTATTTATTTTTGTGCTTCTAGCTTCAGGCTCAGCCTCTGACAGATAGTTGGAGCTCCATACAGATTTGAGGAGGGGATGTTGATTAATTTTCCCTAGCTGTGTTGCAAATGTTCTTTTTCATAAGTTAAAATTTTGATTTTTGGGTGGAGATAGCATCCTGTTTGCTTCAAAACAACAGAAAGGTCTGGATGTTTTTCTTTTTTTTTTTTTTTAAGATTCATTTATTTATTTGAGAAGAGAGAACATGAGCGGGGGGGAGGGGCAGAATGGGAGAGAATCTCAAGCAGACCTCCCACTGAGCAGGGAGCCCAATGCAGGCCTCGATCTCAGGACCCTGACATCATGACCTGAGCAGAAATCAAGAGTCAGACACTCAACTGCCTGAGACACCAGGTGCTTCTGGTCCAGATGATTTTTAACCTTTTTTTCCCATTTCTCTTTCCAGCCTAGAGAGGCTGAGACGTTCATGTTCCAAGTGCGAGTGACCAGGAAGCAAGAGGGGCCCCCAGTTACAGGTCAAGTGAAGAGGGTGATTGGCCCCAGTGAGACTTACAGTTTGGAAGGAACAGTGGTTCTTGCTAAGACTATGGTGTCAGCTGAAACTTTCTTTTTTTTTTTTTTTGAAACTTTCTTTATACTCAAATCGAATCTCAAATTATAAAAGGTTTAACATGGGGGTGGAGCGAAAAGCAGCAAACTAATCTTTCATCCCAGAGATTGCTTGCAGAAAATCTAGAGCAAACAAATGTTCTTACTTTTCATATAATCAAATGTATCAGTTTTTCCTTTTTAGTCGATCGAATGCTTTTCACGCCTGAAGAAATTTTTCCAACCCCGAGGTCTGCGGGAGTCACCTCTGTTTCCCGCTCAGAGTTTTTATGTTTTGCTTTGATATCTAAGGTCTTAGTCCATTTGGTGTTAAGTTTTATGATAGATCAAGGTAAATAAATAAAATCTTTAAAAAAAGAAGAAGAAATTCCATTTCGTCCTTTTTCACATGGATAATAATGTCATCCCACTCCATTTATTAAATAGTCTCTCCTTCCCCCCTGTCTTAAATGTCGCCTCTGATGTCGGGCAGCTTCTTCCATCCCGTTCTAGCCCCTCAGTCAGTTGGTCGGCCCCCGGCCAGTTCTGCATACGTCTGCAGGGTATGTTCTTTTTTTTTTTTTAAGATTTTATTTATTTATTTGAGAGAGAGAATGAGACACAGAGAGCACAAGAGGGAGGAGGGTCAGAGGGAGAAGCAGGACCGCCGTTGAGCAGGGAGCCCGATGCGGGACTTGATTCTGGGACTCCAGGTTCATGACCTGAGCCGAAGGCAGTCGCTTAACCAACTGAGCCACCCAGGCGCCCCTGCAGGGTATGTTCTTTTACCAGCATCCTGTGTCCTGGTCACAGTAGCAGAAACCCCCCAACAACCCAAATGCCCATCAAGAGAAGAGTAGACAGAGAAGCTGTGTTTCATCCCCGCAATGGAGTACGAGTCAGCAGTAACAACAAGCCAACGACAGCCACAGCTAACGCTATGGCGGAGTCTGCCTGGCAATGTATTAGGTGAAAAATTGAATTCTACAAGATTACGTGCCACACAGAAAAGCATTTTAACTTTTTATCAAGTTAAAAAGGACTGAAGTAAAAATGTACTTTTTTGGAATACATAGGGATGAAATCAAATGATATGAAAAGAAAAGCAAGTGAGTGAGAACACAGGATTCAGGACGAAAGGCTCCTTCAGATGGGGGAAGGCAGACGTCTCCTGGGGCTGCGTTTGTGGGTGCTCCCTGCATGATTACAAATAACTAAATAAAAGGCATGCGTGAATCATGAGGATGTGTTTGATCCAATTCTGAGGTTAAAAAAAATTAAATAAAAGCTATAGAAATGGGCTTTGAGAAGGTGTGTTGAGGTGGTAGAGCGTGTGTGAGTCTTGATCTCGGGGTTGTGAGTTCAAGCCTCCCGTGTGGGGCGTACAGTTTACTTTAAAAAAATAATAATAATAAATAAAAAGCTACTCAGAAACTGCATGACAAAGATATCGTAAAGACTAGCAGACCCATGTGATTAAAAAAAAAAAATTCATACTGCTATTTATTGATGCATTCTTTCATTTAATCTACATACGTTGTGCGCTATGGTGGGTAAGAAAGGGTTTTCTGGGGTGCCTGGGTGGCTCAGTTGGTGAAGCATCTACCTTCAGCTCAGGTCATGATCCCAGGGTCCTGGAATCGAGCCCCACATCAGGCTCCTTGCTCAGCGAGGAGCCTGCTTCTCCCTCTACCCCTGCTGCTCCCCCTGCTTGTGCTCTCTCTCTCTCTCTCTCTCGTTCTCTGTCTCAAATAAATAAATAAAATGTTTAAAAAAAAAAAAAGAAGAAGAAAGGGTTTTCTGCCCGGCATCCTCCTCTACCACTTCCTCTTCCAACAGCCCCAAACCTGTTGTCAGCATCCCCAGTTGGATTTGTTTCATATCAGACAGAAACGTCAGCCAGGTGTAGTCATACGTTGCGTGTGAATAGTCTTCATACCATGCCTTTCTCAGAAAGGGCTCGGAGCCCTGCGGGCACACCCTGCCTTACCATTTCTTCTGATAACAGCCCGTGGAAGGTTACTGAGGACGTTTGCCCTTGCTTTGCCTTTTTTTTTTTTAAGATTTTATTTATTTATTTGAGAGAGAGAGGGAAAGCACAGAGGGAGAGTGACAGGGAGAAGCAGACTCCCTGCTGAGCAGCGACCCAGGTGCCCCTGTCCTTGCTTTTCAAGGCCCCAGCCTTCAGCCCTCTGCCTGTATGTGGACTGCCTTACCACTGTTCCCTGAGCCTCCTGAGCCCCCGGGCAGATTCCTTCCCTGTCGGGGAGCAGCCGAGGCTTGGTGTCCCTGACCTTAGCGCACCGGGCCTGCTTCCGAACTGACCAGGGGGCCTGTGGGACAAAGAGGCCTGGTTCTGGCGGGAGCACCTTTCTCTGAGCAGAAGCTGGGCTCCAGCATGAGATGGGAGGCAGGTGGAGAGAGAATGTTTGCCCCCTGCATCAGCAGGCCTCTCTTGGGTAAGAGGGGAAAAGAATTTCTAATCTCCACATGAATAAACTGGGTTGGGAAGGAGGGGCAAAACGGGTGTTTATAGGAACATGAAGCCCACTTGGGGCAGACAAGAGAGCATCCTTCCCCACCTGCCTCCCTCCCTGAAGGCGTGCTTTTCCTACAGGCCAGTGGTTCTCAAACTTCAGCGGAGGGGTTGTTAAAACAGATTTCCGGGCCCCATCCCCAGGGTTTCTGATTCTGTCGGCCAGAATGCATTTCTGACAAGTTCCCGGGAGACGCTATGGCTGCCCAGATGGTGGGGCCCACATGGTCCAGACCAGAGCACTTTGGTTGTGACAAACCCTCTGATCCCTTTCCTCAGAGCCTTCTAAAGGAAGGCATCAGAAAATCTGGCGTCTGGGGGCGCCTGGGTGGCTCAGTCGATCAAGCATCTGCCTTTGGCTCAGGTCACCATCTCAGGGTCCTGGGATCGAGCCCTGCGTCGGGCTCCCTGCTCAGCGGGAAGCCTGCTTCTCCCTCTCCCTCTGCCGCTCCCCCTGTTCATGCTCTCTCTCAAGTAAATACATAAATAAATAATCTTTTTAAAAAAATGTGGAGCAGGCGCCTGGGTGGCTCAGTCGTTGGGCGTCTGCCTTCGGCTCAGGTCATGATCCCAGGGTCCTGGGATCGAGTCCCACATCAGGCTCCCTGCTCGGTGGGAAGCCTGCTTCTCCCTCTCCCACTCCCCCTGCTTGTGTTCCTGCTCTCGCTATGTCTCTCTCTGTCAAAAAAAATAAATAAAATATTAAAAAAAAAAAAATGTGGAGCCCCACTATATCACCCTCAGGTCTCTGCCAGAATCGGGTCCTGCGATGAGGAGTCTGCGACCCACAGAGGGGTCACACTCCAGGGGTGAGAAGCCAGTTGTGACTCCTCAGGAAGCATTCTCCTGCCAGTGTCATGTGGGCAGGAGGCATCATTAATTCATCTCTGGCTCACACTCGCCCAGAAGACTCCTCCTTCCCCGGAAACATATCCTGAATTGGGCTCAAAGGGCACTTAGAGACCTAGAGTTGGGGACTCCTCCAGCGCTTGTCTGTTTGTTTTCCTCAAGTCTGAGTCAGGAATCAAGGGCCACCCACACAGGTGTCCCGTGCAGGGACGAACACCAACAATGAGCCTTTGAGGCCAGAGCAAGGAGCCAGCGTGCCCTGCAATCCCGGTTAAACGACACCAGCCTCGGGTTCAGAACCTACACCTTCTCGCCCAGGGTCTATGCGAGCGCGTTTTCTGCTGCTGCTTTGCTGTGATTGCAGACTTTCGCGCACACCGGCCCCAGCGGGCCGAGAGCTTCTAATCTCATGCATCAGGCTGTCCAAAGTTGCTCCGTGCCAACCAGGAAACGGTTTGACCTGATCTCGCTGTGACAGAGGGGATTAGCATCTGGCGGAGAATGGAACCCTGGCCCTTTGTACATTGGATTTTTCATTCCTGGAAAAACAAGCCAGGAGAGGCTTTATGATCCTAGCAGGTAGAAGGCCTGTCTGGTCAAGCTTGACTGGGCTGTTGTTTTTTTTCACCCCCCTCTCTTTCCTGCTGGCAGGTGAGGGCACTGGCCTTTTTTCCAGCACATCTGAGGCATGCTCTAACAGCATCTTGTTGTGATTTACTGCTTAATTATAGCCGTCCCCACGTCTGCCTGGGCCTGTAAAAACACTGGAGTTCTTTCCTTGTCATCCCACATAGGCAGTCATAACTGCAGATTTTTTTTAAGATTTTATTTATTTATTTGAGAGAGAGCACGAGCGGGGGGAGGGGCAGAGAAAGAGGGAGAAGCAGACTCCCCGCCAAGCAGGGAGCCCAACGCGGGGCTCAATCCCAGGACCCCAGGATCATGACCCGAGCCGAAGGCAGACGCCCAACCGCCTGAGCCGCCCAGGCGCCCCGTAACTGCAGATTTCGAGAAGACAGTTTTTTATGGCTAATGAATTATTTCTAAAGTGGTGCCGAGCCGAGTCAACCCAAACAAGGATCAGGAACAAAGCAGAGAGAAAAAAAGAGGGGAACATCGTGGCCAAGGAAAACAGAGGCTGGAGAAGGCCTGAGCTCCGATGTGAGGCACCTTCTCCAGCTTGGGCCACGGATGGGTTTTCCATGGGTGATCCAGAGACCCCTGGAGCCATCCTACAAAGAAGGGGGGAGAGAGACAGAGACAGAGATGGAGGGAGAGATGCTTCCCGAAGAGCAGAATGCAGGCCAACACCTGTGCTTTCAGACCAAAGTGGCTGTGACCATGGAGAAATTAACACAGGGGACTGCAGGGATCACCCTGAGGCCTGAGAGCCCGGGCCTGGGACTCTGGAGCGTGACAGCACTGTGAGGAGACAACTGGTCCAGAGTCCAACGTCTCCCCGCTGGAGAATTAAAAGGAGCATCTCTGTTTCAGTTCTGCACAGGAAGCCTGGCATCTGTGATCACGAGCTGCAGTGACCTCCAGCCTTATTTTATTTTATTTTATTTTTATTTTTAAAGATTTTATTTATTTATTTGACAGAGAGAGACACAGCGAGAGAGGGAACACAAGCAGGGGGGAGTGGGAGAGGGAGAGGCAGGCTTCCCGCGGAGCAGGGAGCCCGATGCGGGGCTCGATCCCAGGACCCCGGGATCATGATCTGAGCCGAAGGCAGATGCTTAACGACCAAGCCACCCAGGTGCCCCTAAAGCTCGTTTTCCTTGAAGGCCCCCAGGGGTGTTGGGAGGAGCCCTCGACCCTCCTCCCGGTCTGAGAAAACCTGAAGGGTGCCCAGAGATTTGGTCTGAGGCTTTGAAAGAGTCCCCAGAGCCATCATCGTCATTCTGGACTCTTCTAAAGCCTCTTTCATCTGAAGATCTCAAAGGCCTGCATAAACATTAATTATTCGCACAGTTCTGCTTGGAGGTAAACAGATATTACGATTCTATTAGCCTCTCACTGATGCTTCACCTCCATCTGCAGACTGCGGGTTCCATCCCCTATTTACTCAGAAAAAAGGTGATTATTTCCCCTCAGTTGGTAGAAAAACGGACTTGCCTATTAATACATCGTTCTGGGCCAAAATCTGTGGGCCGTATAAAGATATTCTGTATAGCGCACAGCCCCTGCTCTCGGGGGGTTCACAGTCTAGTGAAGAGATAAGATGCATATATATATATATATATATATATATATATGTATGTATAGTGAATAATAATATAAAAATTATTTCATGATTAGTGCAGACTGAGAGGTTCTCAGCAGGGGAGATCACCATGGATGCTGGTAGTCCAGGAGAGCTTCATGGAGGAGGAGGATTTGGACCAGACCTCGGATACTCAGTGTGTGAGTGTGTGTGTGTGTGTGTAAGTGCACACGTGCATTCCAGCAGCAGATGAGAACGTGGACAAAGGTACTGAGATAGAAACATGCCTGACTTGTTTAGAGGTCAGATAGCTTGATACCGCCACAGCTGGGAAAACAGTGGAGGATAAGATTGGAAAGCAAGGTAGGCCAGGACCGAACAGTGCAGAGCCTTTCTAACAAAATCTCAAGATTTGACTCTGATATTCCAGAATAAATTGTATCACTTATTTTTATAAATGATTATAAATCTATTTTTCTTTTTTAAAATATGTTTTTATAAGTAATTTTAATCTTATAAATGATATCATTCATTCCAGAATAAAGTAAGTAGGGTTGGCAACTGGCCCATGTGAACAGTTAAAGCTCAAGCTTGACACGAAATAATAAAGAAAATGCATGAAATGCATACTTACTAGAGAAAGCAAAAATAAAGATCAGAGTGGAAAGAAATGAAATAGAGATTAAAAAGACAATAGAAAAGATCAATGACACTAAGAGCCGGCTCTGTGACAAGATAAACAAAATTGGTAAGAAAGGAAATGAAATCGATTGCAAAAAACACACCCCAGGTAGTTTAGAAAAGGTGGCTTAGCGAGAAACTGTGGCCCCCGGGCCCGGCGGCGTCACCATCCCCTGAGAACTTGTTACAAACGCCATTTCTTGGGCCCGTGCACAGACCTGTTCAATCAGACACTCCAGAGTGGGACACCCCCCCACCCCAGTGACCGATGTGCACCCAAGTTTGAGAAGTCCTCAGTTAGAGAAAATTCTTCTGACAGATTGGCTCAAACTGAGCTGAATCTCTCCGTCTCATCTACACTCTGCGTAATTGAGAGATAAACTGCTGAAACCAGGTGTTTGAATTAGCCTTTTAAAAAACCTTCTTATTTTGTAAAAATTTAAACTTACACAAAAATAGAGTAGAATGATAAACCCAACGCCCAGATTTAAGAACTAGCAAGATTTGCTGTACTGTCCCTTTCTCTCTTTTTCTCTGAATTATTTTTTTAATCCTAGAAATTATCTCAACTCACTTCTACGTATTTCAATATGCATTTCTTTAAAACATACATGAGTTCTTGGGGGGTGCCTGGGTGGCTCAGTTGGTTAAACATCTGACTCTTGGTTTCGTTCAGCTCACGTCATGATCTTGGGGTCGTGGGGTCGAGTCCCGCGTCGGGCTCCACGCCGGGCATGGAGCCTGCTTGGGATTCTCTCTCTCTCCCTCTGCCCCTCCCCACTCTTTCTCTCTCTTTCAAATAATAAATAAATGAACCTTAAAAAAAAAAAATACATGTGTTCTTACGTGACCATAATGTCAATGTCACACCTACAGAAAGAGCAGTCCCTGGTTTCTCCTAATACCCAGACGATAACCACATTTCTCCGATCATTGAAATAGAGTCTGTAATTCTACAGTAGCTGGCTATTGTCTATATTATGATACCCACCTACCATAATAAAGTTTAGAGGGCTACTGACTCAGAGGGAGAAAACTTTAGACATTTTTCTTTGTAAAATAACTCTAAAAAGGAAGATTCCTTTTAGATATAGGTAAGTTTGTAAGTATTAGAGGGATGTTCTTGATTACCTGCAGGTTAGAGAATATTACCTATGAAATGCATTTCCATTTCTGACGTGGTGACATCACGCTGGTTGTCAGAAAATGTAACTCAGGGGCGCCTGGGTGGCTCAGTCGGTTAAGCAGCTGCCTTCGGCTCAGGTCATGATCCTGGGGTCCTGGAATTGAGCCCCACGTCCGGCTCCCTGCTCAGTGGAGAGCCTGCTTCTCCCTCTCCCTCTGCCTACTTGTGCTCTCTATCTCTCTGTCAAATAAATAAATAAAATCTTTAAAAAATAAAAAAATTTAAAAAAAAAGAAAGAAAGAAAACGTAACCCAGTGGGGCGAATCTTCCTGGGTGTGAATGTGGCTTCCTATATTTGGCATCAAACATTGCTGAAATGCATGGTGTTTTCTGACACTGCTTTGGAAATACCTTGCCATAAGAGTATTAAAAATACAGTAAGGGGCGCCTGGGTGGCTCAGTCGTTAAGCGTCTGCCTTCGGCTCAGGTCATGGTCCCAGGGTCCTGGGATCGAGCCCCACATCGGGCTCCCCGCTCAGCGGGAAGCCTGCTTCTCTCTCTCCCACTCCCCCTGATTGTGTTCCCTCTCTCGCTGTGTCTCTATCAAATAAATAAATAAAATCTTTAAAAAAAAAAAAACAGTAAAATATTCTAGTATCTTCTAAATATTCTTAGTTCAGTTAATTTCTGGAGTCAGAAGCAATAATAATAA
The DNA here is from genome assembly GCF_004348235.1 of Phoca vitulina. Taxonomy (NCBI): domain Eukaryota; kingdom Metazoa; phylum Chordata; class Mammalia; order Carnivora; family Phocidae; genus Phoca; species Phoca vitulina. The sequence continues at coordinate 587,551 of NW_022589781.1, read as the reverse complement.
TTGTATACACTTATATGGTCCTTTTAAGCACTTTATCTACATTGACTCATTTCGTTTTTTAAAAAAGCCGTTAAGAAAGGACTCACATGATGCCAAAACAGCAGGACAGAGAGAGAGAGAAATGAAACCGTAAGAAGCTAATTGACCAAATGTTCAGGTAATGGGAAGTGGGATTTTTAAGCTGAATTTCCTCAACAAGTCATTTTTTTCCGGCCTACCTATATCTTCTGTGGTATATGGCCTGTCATTTATAAAACGACAGAAACCTTGATACTTCTAAAACAATGAATTTCGTTAGTGTACACCAGAGACATGGACAACCCGAGTGCGTCTGGACTTCATACTCTTGCAACTGCGATTTGAGCTAGGGGATGCAACAAAACACAAAGGATAAATTTGGGTCACAATTGAAGTGAACCACCTCTTACAATTCGATACAGGCTCCAGATTTTAATTATCTCACCTTCTTTCTTCACCCTTTTTGGGGGAGGAGCACTCCACCCGTCTGCCCTGCTCTCCTCCCCTCTTCTGCCTGCGACCTCCCTGCTTCTCAAACGTGTTGCTTCATGGCGTTTTATTTAGATTGGTTGGTAAGTTTGGGTAGACTGGAGGCAAGCTGATAAGACATCAAGTGGCGGTGATCCTATCAAACATAAGAATAATTCCAAAAATAGTTGTCGCCTCTCAGGCTTTTTTTCTCCCAGTAATGAAGCTTGCTGCCTTAATTATAGTTTGAGACACTGTGTTGAAATATTTAATCTCAGAGTAATGACTGGATTTTAGTTTCCTAATTGGCATCTGTATGTTTGGCATCTGTGCCAAAGCCCAAATCTGAGGGTAAGCCTGCAATACGAGATACGGGTGAGGTGTAAACCATCTCAGACAGCTTAGCTCCAGGACAATCATGTCATAACCAAGGAAGGAAGGAAAAATATCACCTATCTTATGATTCCACATATTTTTGAATCCCTAGCCAACGACCTCTTGGAGTGCAGGCGTCAAACCCCAAGCCCACGCATGATCAGTGCACAGCGAAGAGCAACTGTAGTTCCGAAGAACCCTCGGCCTCAGAAACACCCCGAGCTCCATCTCCATCGGCATCTCTGGTCCCTGGGAGCCGCTCCCAAGGATACTGCTCCACCCACCCCTGGGTGACTTACTTAAAACCTTGTGAAACCAGCTTGAAAGGACCAGAAGGGTAGGTTGGGGAGGGAAGTTATCGGCTTGAATGAACTCTGTCCACTAAGATCCTTTTCTGTGGTCCCGGGAGGGGAATGCACAGCTTTGTCACTTGGGCATCCCCCTGCGGGGGATTCCCATTATTGGAAGCCAGATACGACAGCCCGTGCGTCACACGCCCCCTTGGAGAGTGCCTGCCACTCGCTGTGGGCGTGGGACCCACAGGCTCACATTGCCTGAATAATGTATGCTCCCTTTGTTGTGTTTTCTAGCCTCAAGGCAGGTGGAGCAGGCGGTGGAATTCCCGAGCGGCTGCCCCACCCACCGACGGGGTCTGCAAGCCCAGCCGCCAGACCGGGGACCCATACCCGGCTCTGGAGGCCAGTGGGCAGCGCCGCTCTCTCAGCTGCGCAGCGGAGAGAAGAGACGGGGTTTCCAGTCGTGCCAGCGTCTGGGGGACACGTCCCTGCAGGTCCGACGGCGCTGCCATAGGCCTCCCCACTCGGGACAGGGTCTCACCAGCTCCACTGGAAGCTTTGGGGCTCCGTGTGCGGCTGAAAGTGCAAAGCGCTCTCCCGCCAGCCGGGAGCGCCCGCGCGTGGGAGGGACACGGAGCCCGCGCATGGGAGCGACATGGGGCCGCGCCCACCCTGACACAGTGAGTAACCACGGGAGCCACTCCCAAACACCCAACCATCCTGGTGGTGGGCCCGCGCCCACCCGAGCCGCTGGGTGGTCAAAACCAAGCCAGCTATCGCTGTGGCCGGCCCCCGGCAGCCTCCAGATGCGGGCGGAGCCACCTGAATGTAATCTGCGCGTCATATGTCCCAGCCTGGCCCCCCCCCCCCCCGGCCCAGCCCCCCGGCCTCAGCTTTGACTCTTTCCAGTTCAGATAACAGGGTCCAGTCGTGTCCCAGACCCAGGGTTCAGTGCTGCCAGTGAGTTCTCTGTACACCTCCTGAAATGGGATTTTTCTCCTAGTGTTAGGGAGAAGAAATTAATACTTGGGTGACATACTGCCGGCAAGAGACCGGCCAGGAGAGGAACCCACGTCCATCTGACTCCAAAGGTCACACTCTTCCCACTTCCTCATTTACCACCCCTCAAAAAAAGTATATGTTATAAACAAACCCTGCTCTATGTCCCCACCTCGGAATGGGTCCCAAGTGGGTCCCAAGTTCTGCTGTGACGGAGCTCACTGGGCCTGATCCGTTCCAGGGAAACGTGCCAAGTGTCTTGACAACATGAGGCTGTAAGATCCCTTGCCTCCTGGGACTCAATAACTTCATCCCTGTCCCAAAATGCTGAGTCAACAACGTTCTTTGGACCCTTTGTCTTGGCAAGGTACAATTCCCAGTCCCGAGGATCGGCTGGCGTTGCCACCGGGGAGAGAGTGGCCTCCCTTTCATGCCCTCCCCCTGTATCTGGAAGCAATTAGCCTGAAGCTTCTTTAACCGTGTCGTCTCCTCTGTAACAGACTGAAGGAGGGGGCAGAGGAAGTGTCCCAGAGAAGGCCTCTGGCCTTTGGGCACCCTTGTTAATCCAGGGTCCCACTGAGCCCGTACCCCAAAGCCTCTGGCAGTGGGCCCGCACAGACTGAAAACTCCCTCTGGGTCCCTCCTGAGCCCACTGCCTAAGAACCAAGATAGTCTTGGCCTGCATGAAATCAAAGTGATTTACATAAAAACGAGCGACACTGGCTTTGGACCCTGTAGGGCTAGAAGTCCCAACTTCATCCAGAGTAGAAAGGTAGCTCTTACTCACTCAGCCAACAAAGGTACATCGAGAGCTTCTTGGGAGTCGAGCAGCATGGCAGATTTGTCGATTCAACGGTGAGAAAACCAGCTCTGTTCTCGAGGGGTTTACAATCAAGCGGGAGAGAGGAACATTCAGCAAATAGGAATACAAATAGATGTGAAATCACAATTTGATGATAATAGAATCGTTCACATAATCTAAAAACCAACGGGAACATAACCACTCATTTTTAAAAACATGCGTTGTATAATAAAAGCTTAAAAATATGAATGGGGGGCACCTGGGTGGCTGGATAGAGCCCAAGTCCAGCTCCACACTCAGCAGAGAGTCTGCTGGAAGATTCTCTCCCTCTCCCTCTGCTCCTCCTAAGGAGCGGAGACTGCAGGAGTTGGGAGGGCCTCGGGGGTCGGCTGATCTCGAGTGACCCAGGGAGGAGACTATTTCAGAAATCCAGAGACACAGGGGCTTGGCTGGGGCAGTCAGAGTGGGGGATGCGGAGTGAAACGCACAGACTCAACAGAAATTGCGGAGGTCACATGGCAGGGCCTGGTGGTGGACCGAATGTGGGTCTGAGGCCTTCCTGTTCGGCTGGCACAACCCGGCAGGTCATGGGAACTGAAGTAAGCCCGCCTTCCTCAAGCAGACTCGTGGGCTGGGTTTTGGACTTACTGATTTCGAGGCACCTGTTCAGGTGCAAGGAAAACTGGGGTACAAGTAAGAAGGAAGGCCCCCCCCCAAAGCTACTGGACGCTGCGACTGTTTTACTGATTGTCAGAGAACCAAAACCCACAGCCCCATCTGGGCCCTTCCTGCGTGACACGGCCACGCGGCCGCGCTCACAGTCAGTGGCTGAGGGCAAAAACCTGCTTAATCTTATTACACTGTGAGGATGTGTGTCCCCTGTGTACACCTGGGCAGCGTAACTGGTCCCAGCTGAGCTACATTTGACTAATTTGCTGAGGGTCCTGTCTGGTTTTTCGTCTTCCTCCTCTCCGCCACCAGGCCCGTGAGGCTCCCTCTCTACTCCTTGCGGATCTCAGGGCCCTTTCAGCCAGATGCTGCTATGGTCTGAATGTCTGTGTCCCCTCCCCAGTCCCCAGATTCTTCTGTTACGAACCTAACACCCAGGGTGGTGGCATAAGGAGGTGGGGCTGTGGGGGGTCGTCAGGTCCCAAGGGTGGAGCCCTCGCGAATGACAGTAGTGCCCCAATAAAAGAGGCTCCAGGGGGCCTCTCACCCTTCCACCTGGTGAGGATTCAACAAGAGCGCCTGGCCATTCACAGCCTGGAACAGGGCCTCTGTCACACACCAAGCCGGAAAGCAGCACTGACCTTGGACTTCCGGTCTCCAGAGTGGGAGACGTGGACCTCTGCATCCGTGGCTTTCGGTCAGAGCTGCCCGAGCTGCTCAGACTCCAGGCACACCCTACCTTCAGCCTGGACCCATGCTGTCCTGGGTTGGGCTGCCCCAGAATCAGACCCCGAGGCAAGCTTACTTAGGATGCGATCCCAGGGAGCCTGGGAGCGGGGCAGGGAGGCAGGGAAGGGAAGGAAGCCAAGAAAAGGAACATTGTTTTCCAAAATCGCTGCCGTGGCAACTGCCTTTGGGGCCCAGCCCTGCTGGGGACCCTGGGAGACCGCACAGGAATTGTCCTTGCCCACGGGGTGAGGAAGTGGGGGCACCTCCGTGTCCCGTCCCTCCATGAGTCCAGGGCGTCCAGTCCCCCAGGCATGTCCATCCCATGGAAGAAGAGCTCCCAGGTGGAGAACTGCACGCTTGCAGCGGACGGCCTTGAGAATGTCCTGGAATGTTGAGTGATGAGGGCGTGCGGATCCCACAAGAACTGTCACGCTCCCCGTAGCAAACAGACTCTAAGATGGTCCGCAGACTCCCCACGTCCCAGGACCCACACCCTTATATAATCCTATACAATCCCCCTTGCCCTGAGTGCGGGGGGACCCTGCAACCGCCAATAGCCCCTGGAACATGGCAAAGGCGATTAGGTGGTATTACCCAGGCTCCCGTTCCCGCTGCCTTTCTTTCTCCCGTGCTGGCTTTGCGGAAACAAGCTGCCATATTGCAAGGGGGTCCGCGGACAGACCCAGGTGGCAAGGAAGCCAGGTGGCCGGCAGCTTGTTGGCAACGAGCGTGGCCTCCGCCCTACAGTCAGCAGAGAGCGGGCCCCAGTCTCACAGCAGTAAGGAACTGAGTCCTGCCAACAGGTGAGCCCGAAAGCAGATGCACTGCCTGTCAAGCCTCCGGGGGGAACGGAGCTGCGTGGACACTGGGATGACCGACCGCTGGACGCAGGAGTGACTGCGCCCGCCCAGATCCTGCCCCACAGGGTGTGCAGTAAGGGGCCGGTGTTGCTCTAAGGCTCGGAGTCTGTGGTCCTCACGGAGACCAGACGTGCTCCCTTACCCCTGAGCCTCCCACCCGGGCGAGGCGGCTCGGCCCCTCCTCTCGTGGCCTTGACTGCAGATCCACGGGCCAGCAATTGTGTTCATTGAAATAAATGTATTGCTTTTACCTATTATCCTATGTTAATTAATTAAATTTAAATAAAGAAATTTAAAAAGTAAATAAATGTATTGCTTTTTCTTTGTCTTATTACGAAAATAAGCCAGGTGCATTCTACAACGTTTATACAATAGAAACAAAAAGAAACTGATGGCACTCACTTAGCTTTTTCTTAGGTAAGCTCAAACTTTTTTTTTTAAGATTTTATTTATTTGACACAGAGAGACACAGTGAGAGAGGGAACACAAGCAGGGGAAGTGGGAGAGGGAGAAGCAGGCTTCCTGCAGAGCGGGGAGTCTGATGCGGGGCTCGATCCCAGGACCCTGGGATCGTGACCTGAGCCAAAGGCAGACGCCCAACGACTGAGCCACCCAGGCGTCCCTGAAACTTTCTTTCACGGGTTTTTCTGTCTGAGTCCTATAATTTATCCTTTTTCACCCCTGTGATGGATGAACCTTCGCCCAAATATGTTTATAATTAGCAAAGACTGCATTTAAACGGATTGTTCTTGAACTTTCCCAAAGAGGAGCACTCTCAAAATACCATCTAATTGAAAAGAGACGTCATTCCCCGAGAGGAAAGCTCCCGAGGGACAGGAAAGCCATTATTCAACCTTTGCTCCAAGGGAGTCTCAATACACTGGGGAGGAGAGAAGTGCCAAGTGTTTGAGGCCGTTGATCCTCAACATCTTTTCAGTCAATAAAGGGCTTCTGAACTTAGAGTTTAGGGGCTGAATTTAGCAAAGGAGGAACAGGAGAGGTAGGGCTTTTGTATCCTCCGTGGCGTTTCTACCCCCCTTCCTCTCTCAGCCCCGACCACGGAGAAGGCAGACTCTCCGCGGGCTCCGGGGCTCTAAGTCCCCAGGTGGCCGCCCTAAGGCATTTCCTCTTTTCTGTCGTCCCCCCAGCTGTCCCTCTTTCTGCTGCTCATAAAGCAGTTTCTATTCTACCAGGATGTGGCCTCCGCGAGGCCACCTGCCGGGAGTGAAGCTCCTCGCCCTCCTACTCCACGGGCTTTCCTTTCTGGGGGGTCACAGGGTGCTCCAAGTTCACTGGCCTTCCTTCACTGAGCGCACTTTAAGGGACAGCTGCCTGCTGCGCCTTGTGATGGGTGACCAAGCGTGTCACCAAGAGGCCTCCCCGCCCTCCAGGAGCCTGGCGTGCGCACAGCGACAGCCCGTGTCCTCGTGGCTCGAGCGGTCTCTGCGCGCAGGGGCTGCAGGCACCGGGCAGAGGCCTGGAGGCAGGGGAGGGGCGCGGCGCAGGTGGGAGGGCCTGTAACACAGACGGCGATGAGATACCACCGCACACCGACTTGGAAGGTCGCAATAGTAAAGAGAGGCAGTAACAAGTGTCGGGGAGCATGGAGAGGAATGAGCCCCCCCCCACCCCGTGCAAATATAAAATGGTGCAGCCCTTTGGAAAACAGCTTGGCGGTTCCTCAGAAAGTCAGAGTTACCATAGGACTCAGCAATCCCGGCCCTAGGTATACACCTAAAAGAACAGAAAACGTGTTTACAGGACAATTTACGTGTCCATGAATGTTCCCTAGCAGCATTATCTGCAACGGCCAAAAAAATGAAAACAACCCCAAAGCGCACCAACTGATGAATGAGAAGCAAAATGTTAAGCATCTCCATACAATGAGATATTATTTGGTCATAAGAAGAAACAGTCCCGGGGGCGCCTGGGTGGCTCAGTCGTTAAGCATCTGCCTTCGGCTCAGGTCATGATCCCGGGGTCCTGGGATGGAGCCCCGTGTGGGGCTCCCTGCTCAGCGGGGAGCCTGCTTCTCCCTCTCCCTCTGCCCTCCCCCACCACTAGCATTTTCTCTCTCGCTCTCTCTCTAATAAGTATATCAAATCTTTTTTTTAATTAAAGATTTTATTTATTTGACAGAGAGAGACACAGTGAGAGAGGGAACACAAGCAGAGGGAGTGGGAGAGAGAGAAGCAGGCTTCCCGCTGAGCAGGGAGCCCAATGCGGGGCTCGATCCCAGGACCCCGGGATCATGACCTGAGCCGAAGGCAGATGCTTCACCGACTGAGCCACCCAGGCGCCCCAGGAAACTTTATTTTAGAGGCTCCTGGGTGGTTCAGTAGTCGGTTGAGCCTCTGACCCTTGATTTCAGTTCAGGTCATGATCTCAGGGTGGTGAGATCAAGCCACGTGTCGGGCTCTGTGCTTAGTGGGGAGTCTGCTTGGGATTCTCTCTCTCCCTCTGCCCTGCCCCAAAAACTTTTATTTTAATTTACTATTCCTATTTAAATTATAGGAAATTACTAGGTAGACGCATTTTCCTCTGTAGGTTTAGTCTGACCTTCAGTTACCATCTTCAGAGGACTTCCCAGTAACCTATCACTCATAGCAAAATGTACATTCATGTGATCAGGGAAATAGAGACACCCTGGGGTCTCCATACAGGACTCGGCCGGTGGCTTGAAGATCGCAAACCGATGACCCCTCGTACTGGAATCAACACTTGCTCTTGGAAAAAGAGGGCCCTCCTCACGCCACGACGTCACCAGGTCTGCCTAGGCATCTCGGTGCTCTGAGATGCCTTCTCTTCTGTGAAATCCACCCTCCACGTATTGTGTTGAGCTGTCTCTAATCCTCCTTGTGCTTCGATTTCCAGAAGCAAAAAGAAGCTTTCAAATGGAAGGACTTCAGGAATGAATGCACAAGCATTGTTTGCGAAGGAGTGTACGTTCTCCTTTGTTGGGACCCTTTTGGTCTCTTATCCAAAACTACCTCATACCCCTGGCAGCCTCCAATCTGTTTTCCATCTCCATAATTTTGTCGTTTCAAGGATGCTACGCTCTGCGTAACCTTTGAGACTGACTTTCTGCACTCAGCAGAATTCTTCGTGATCCATCCAGGTGGCTGTGTATATCAGCAGTTCCTTCTGTCTTAGTGCTGAGTAGTATCCCATGGCGTGGATGGACCCCAGTCTCTTTAACCCTTCAGCTGTGTGAACATTGGGGTTGTTTCCAGTTTGGGGCAACTACGAATAAAGCTCTCATGGACACGCACGCACAGGTTTTGGTGTGGATGTAAGTATGTCTCTGGCATAGACGCCCAGGAGTTAACTGTGGGGTCATATGGCAAGCACCTGTTTCACTCATGAAAGAACCAGCCATCGTTTTCCTAAAGGGGCTGGACCATTTCACATCCTCGCCGGCAACACCGGAGTGGCGCAGCCCCTCTGCATGCTCGCTGACCCATACTGTTGTCACAAGTGTTTATTTTAGCCATTCTGATTATACTCATATATTTTTAAGTTTAGACAAACATGCCCCGAACTTTGGGCAGTGGTGACGTCTGGTGGGGGTGCGGGCAGGGATGTGGCGAACATTATGGAGGACTCTTACTGTCTATGGCGTGTATTTTTGTAGCGTTCACATTTTGCATTACTCAATGCGTGTTTGGAATCTAAAACTCAAGAAATAGGATTTTCTAAAGAGTTAACAGACAGCAAGAAAGTGAAGACAGGGGTTATAAACCAGTCTATGGAAGAGTTGCCCATGAAAGCAAGGGAGGGGTGGACAGTAGAGGGGAAACTGGCGTGGAGGGAACGTTCTCTCCAACTTGGAGGGAGAGGCTGATAATTCCAGAGAGAGGGAATGTCTCTGTTTAGCCAAGACCCCTCCTCCTCTGTCTTACTCCATGTCCTCGCAGACTCCTTGCCCCCCCCCCCCAGCTTCCAGAAGTCTCTACGCAGCTAGGAGGCAAGAGGAGAGAGAGGCAAGGCTTGCTACTCCTGAGCACAACTGCTCCCCACCTCAGTGCAAGGCCCCCATTCTCTCAGGCACCCCTCACAGTGCCCCAAGACCACTGTCTCCTCCCCTTGCCCCCTGCTGCCCAGGTGCCCTCCCCGACCCTGCCCACACCCCTGCCATGACCCCTTCATCAGAGCTCCCTCGGTTAAGCCCTAGCGGGGCTCAACAGCCCAATTTTGAGCACACCCTTCTCCTCTGCCGGGACCCTGGCTGGCACATCAGTGGGGCAAGTCCCCAGCAGGACAGGGAGGGGGGCACCAGTCCCCTGAGCCCCAGGAAAGCCAGGGAGGTGGTCCAGCGGGGTGTCTGCGGGGAGGAGGAATTCGTGCCCCATTGCCTGGCTGTGGTTGGTGAGCTAGGAGGCAGTGGCTGACGAGGCAGAGAACAAGAATGTGCTTCCTGAAGGCGCCATCTTGCTCCCTTCTGAGGGATAAAGCACCTGCTCCTCTTTGACTGAGGCTGCTGAGCACTGCTGGGCTTGATGATCCCAAAACTAATACGGGCTTAGGGACGTCGACCCTGGAGCTGTTCCAGTCCCCATCATCGCTGTTCCGTGATGCTGGTCAGGGAATCTCGCCTCTGTGCCTCGGTTTCTCATCTGTAAAATGGGGGCATTTGCTTCCTAAGTTTCAGGAGGATTAAAGACTAAGAGCAGTAAAGCCCCTAGAACAGTGCCTGGCCCAGGCGCCCAGGAAACGCTGGCTGTCATTAGCCCAGGAGGGCGGCAGGGGGTGGCCGTGTAGGAAGGACAGAGACCTGAGCGAGGACAGGTGAAGTCCTGGAGAGGAAAAGCCGAGGGCCCATCTGAGGTCGGAGGAGATGCAGTTCATCCACTCAAAGCCTGGCTTTGGGGGTTTGCGGGACACCAAGAAACGCACCGGGGGCTGGAGCCACAGCATGAGCCGGAGAGCAATCCTTGCGGACAGGGATGTGACACATGGCGGGGGGGGGGGGGGGGGGTCCCGTCTTCTGGCCGCCCAGGGAAGGGGGTGGCCGGGTAGCCCCACAATAAGGACAAGATGCTGCTCCAGGCCAGGGGATTGGGGATGCAAGAAATAGGTGCCCACTGGAGCTAGCCGGGTCCAAGGGGGGCGGGGAGGGCAGGCCCTGGAGGGGGACACAGCCCGCAGTCTCGGTTCTCAGATTCAAGAGCAGGGAACGGGGCACAGTGGACGGAGCCTGGGTGGAAGGGAGGTGCCCCTCTGCTCTCCCGGGGCTTCTGGCCCCTTCCGCCCCACCTCTCTCCTGGCTGATCGGCTATCTCTGTCTTGACCAGTGTCGTCTGCTTAGTTTTCTCTCCCGAGGCCACTCTCGCCTGCCAAATGCCGGCAGCCAACTCACAGTGTAGCTCGTGGATTGGGGGGTAGGGGCCGGACCCCCAGCGCTGGCCCATGGGCAGCGGGCAGAGCAGCCTCCCACCTCCGCACGCTCACGGCACCGTCACTAGCCCTGCAGACTCTGCACTTCCGTTCTCGTGTCGCCCCGTCAACGTAGGAACAGAAATTTGGGGTAATTTTGTGCTTCGTCAGAACTTCCTCTGGCCTCGGAGGAACTGAATGAAGGATGGAGATGGTGGCCTGAGCTTCCCCTTTCCGCCGGGTCCTCAGCCTGCCGCTGACTTTTCCCAAGTTTTCCCCTTTCTTCCCACCTCTGTCTCAAAATGATCTCATTCTTCTGAATCCTCTCCTGGTTCCTCTCGAGTCCTGGATTTTTTTTTTTTTTCTGTTTTCTTCCCCTCCCCAACATTTTCTTAAGATTTATTTATTTATTTATTTATTTAAGAGAGAGAGAGAATCTCAAGCAGACTCCAGGCTGAGCATGGAGCCCGATGCGGGGCTCGATGCCACAACCCCGAGATCATGACCAGAGCCGAAATCAAGAGTCAGACACTCAACCGACTGAGCCACCCAGGCGCCCCTCCTCCCCTAATACTTTAATGAAAAATGTAAGCATACAGAAAAGTTATAAGAATAGTACAACGATAGTTCTATACATTACACCCAAATTTAATAATGCACCTTTGCTGTATCTGCCTTCCTCCCTCCTTGCCCCTCCCTTCCCCTCCCCCTCTCTCCACGCAGGGATAAGAACAATCTTCTACATAATTCCAACACCATTACTGCACCTGGTGAGGTCAGCAGTAATTCCTTACCATCTGCCACCTCGTCTGCATTGTTTCCCTGCCTGTCTGCCCTCACTCTTCAACTTTCTGCTCCTACATATGCCCACTTTCAAGCTACAGTCTGATGCTCGGCCCAACTGCCTTCTTCTTCCCAGTGACAATTCTCTTGGCAGAAACCAAGGAACCTTCAATGAACCCCAATGAAACACCAAAGGACACTGGGGTAAGATGCCCTGTCTTCTCTCTCTCTCTCTCCCTCCCTCTAAAACAAATAAATAAATCTTTGAAAAAAATAAAAGGACGCCTGGGTGGCTCAGCCGGTTAAGCATCCAACTCTTGGTTTCAGCTCAGGTCATGATCTCAGAGTCATGAGATCGAGCCCAAGTCGGGCTCTGCACTCAGCAGGGAGTCTGTTTGGGATTCTCTCTCCCTCTACCCCTCCTGCTCATTCTCCCTCTCTCTCCTCCCTAAAATAAATAAATAAATCTTTAAAAAAAAAAAAAAAAGATGCCCCATCCGTATTTTCCGATGTCCTGCCCTGGGAAAGGAAGTCAGTCCTGCATCCAGCATCCTTTGCCACCCCTGCAGAGTTTCTGGTTTGCAGGCTTGCTTAATCGAAGGTTCCCAAATGACTTGACTCTGGCCAGAGGAAGTTCTGATGAAGCCAAGTCTCAAGGAGTTACTGTGCCCATCTTAGCTGGCTCAGGAACAGTGGTCAAGCCTAGGTCAATGTGGGTTATTCTAGGCCAGGATCAGTCTGCACCAGAGACAGAGGAGAACCGTGAGCCCCCAGTCCCAGGCCTCACACAGGTGCTGGATGGGCCTTGGCAGCTTGGAAGCCAAGAGCCCGGGGTGAGAGGCTGACCTCTCATGAATCTGTCCCCCTTCTCCAGGAACTAATCACAGATAAGAAAAAGTATCTCCTACAAGAAGGGCATGTTAATTCGCTGCCATAACAAAGTGATGGGAACTGGGCGGCTTGACCCATAGATGTGTATGGTCTCAACAGTTCTGGGAGCCAGAAGTCTGAAACCGGGTGTGGGCAGGTTGGTTCCTCCTGAGGGCAGGGAGGTGGGCATCTATGGCAGGCCTCTCTCCTAGGCTCCTAGACGGCCGTTTCCTCCCTGCGCCTCTTCCCATCCCGCTGCCTCCATGCACATCTGTCTCCAACGGCCCCCCTATGATGAAGCCCAGTCCTATAGGGTTAGGCGTCCCCCTACTCCAGCAGGACCTCCTCTTAACTAATGACATCTGCAGCAACCCCTTTTCCAAGGAGCGCCCTGGGGGTTAGGATTTCAACATAGGAATTTGAGGATGGACATAATTCAGCCCCCCATGAAGGATTTTCTTTTAAAGATTGTATTTATTTATTTGACACAGAGAGGGCACAAGCAGGGGGATCAGCAGGCAGAGAGAGAGGGAGAAGCAGTCTCCCCGCTGAGCAGGGAGCCCGACGCGGGGCTCTATCCCAGGACCCTGGGATCATGACCTGAGCCGAAGGCAGACACTTAACGACTGAGCCACCCAGGCGCCCCATCCGACACAGGATTTGACTCCAGTCTCTCATCAGAGAAGCCTGAGGGCCGTCTGGGTGTGCAGGAAGGAGATGCTTGGGAAATTATTTCACTTTATCTCCCAGTGACTCTGAGCATTATTGCCATTTTACAAATGAGAAAGCTGACATGTCTCGGCAAACATATTTCACACAATGTCATGGATTGGGCTGTTTCTGTGGAGGGCTGATCTCAACAATTTTCCTAATTTCATCCTCAAAGCAAAGTCTTTTTTTTTTTGTAACTAAGACTCTGTGGGTCCCTTCATGTTGGCCCTATGTACCTGCAACAGCACCAATCTGAATTCATAGCTCAAACTTTTGGGAATACTAAGAGTAATTGTGGGGCACCTGGGTGGCTCAGTCGGTTAAGTGTCTGCCTTTGGCCCAGGTCATTGACCCCAGGGTCCTGGGACCGAGCTGCACATCGGGCTCCCTGCTCAGCGGGGAGCCTGCTTCTCCCTCTCCCTCTGCTTGTGCGCTCTCTCTCTATCTCTCTGTCAAATAAATAAATAAAATCTTTAAAAAAAAATACTAAGAGTAATTGTAATAGGTTGATGGAATTATGGGTGGATTTGTCTTCATCTGGTCTCTATTTTTCCAAATGTTTTGTAATGTGAGAATGTTTTATAATTTAAATTTTCATTCTAAATCTTTTTGGAGTAAGTTAGAGGGGCTGAGTTCCGGATATTCACCTCTGGAAGGGCTAAGAGCTTCCGTTCCCCTAACGGCTTGGGCCCCAGCCCCTCCAAGCCAGGCTGGCTCTTCCGGGCACACTCGTGGAAGGGGTTGGGGCAGCAGCTCCCTGTGAGGCGTCCCCTCCCCACCCTGGCTCTGCCCCAAGACACGGGAGGGGCCCGGGGATGGTGCCCAGCTGATCCGTTCCAGACTGGGCTGACTTTGGAAGCTGAGTGACCTCAGCCAATGTTCCCCAATGTACTTCCCTGGACAAAGCCCGGGGCTTGCTACGGGGGAAAGCAAAAGAAGTATGGCTTTCCCAGGCCTGACCATGCCCCTCCTGCCCAGTCCATTTGGCCAGAGTGGGAGTAAGGTGGGGGGATATTGGGGAAAGAAGATGCACGGAGAAAAGAGAGCCTAGAAGGGGAGCGATGGGGTTACCGCCCACAGAGGAGAACCTGGGAGCGCCTGCACCTCGCCTTCCCACCTCCTAGGCCGAGAAGAGTCTTGCTTGGTACTCTCCAGAAATCCTTGCAGACAGAACATGAAGGCTAGAACCCCCCACGCACCCCAGGCCAAGTCAGCACATGCTTGTCCCACTACAGGTCTCCAGCTGGGAAGGAGGCCATTCAGCAGGGCCTGCCCAGCCCTGAGAATTTCGTTTCCAGGTCCAACACTCGGGAATTCGCTCAGATTGAGTCTCGTGATGCATCCAATCTCAGGCATCATAGAAATTTGCTCAATAAATCCCTAGGGAGCCTTCTAGGCAGGTGGCTCTGGAACAGCAGAACCCCCCGAAGTGCGACCGAACGCAAAATCGTCTAGTAGGTGACGTTTGTGCTCAGTGCGTCCTCCCTCCCCTTTCTGCATGTCCCTCCAAGTTTCCAGCTAACAGCACACCCAGGGTCGCCAGCCCTCTCAAGGCCTCCATGGGGCACACCCCTGAGCCCCTCTCCAGGCCCCTCCCCTCCTGCCATCTGAGCCCTGCTCCCCGGGGTCCCCAGGTCCTAAACACACAGACCCCCCTTCCCCAGCAGTTTCTGTGACTCCGACCTAGTCTATAAACGGGGGCGCAGGGGAATGGATGTCTTTCTGTGCAATTTTAATTCCAGTGTGCAATAAATGATGCCTGTTTGAATGAATCCTTTAATAAATGAACAAAGGACTGGATGGATCTTCAGGACACCAGCAATACCTTTTTAATAAAACTTAATTTGGAGTTTATGTAATAGCGGGGGGGCGGGGTGAGTGCCAACCAGAAAACGAGAACGCGAAGGAGCATCTGGTTTCCTGTCCAGCCTCCATCCTGGAGCCTGCTGCTGAGTGTCAGGGCCGGAAGGAAGGCTCTTCTCCCAGGACCGGCGCCGTGACAAGGGTTGGTCCTCTGAACTCCACCAAAAAGCTGCTCCACGGCAGCTAAGAGGTTGTCCTGCTCTTGTACGGTGTTTATGTCAGTCAGGACCGATGGACTTGCCTTTGTACAGAATGACGACACTACCCAGAGAAGCTTCCTGGCTAGGACGAGAGCTCGAACGCCTCGTTGTTTCAGCCACAGGAGGGCATCGATTTTTTTGGTCCCCTGACAGCTTGCACGGCCCTGGGACTATGGCGCCCTGGGTGGTCCTGACTCGCGGATGGCGCAGCGTCTGGAGGGTTCCCTCAAGCAGAGCCATCCAGCACATTCACTTCTGGCCGGCAGCCACCCCTGCCAGCGAACATGCATGGATGTGTCCTGGATCTGGCGAGAGTTCCAGTCTCCAACCCTGGTCCTGTCGCCACACCAGAAGTCAGGCCACGTGTCCCGGGGGTGTTGGTTCTGAAAATTCTCATCACACACATCTCATCATATGGTTCCAATCGTACTTGCCAGAATTTTTCTTATTAAAAATCTTCCCACCATAAAAATAATATGATCCTATGATTAACAGTCTGGAAAATTCGGAAGAAAAACATCCCGCCCGTAGTACCGCCACCCTAGTGTATAGGTATCTATAATGATTTTCCCAGCACATTACCAAAACAAGTACACAATTTTATATCCTACCTTCTCCAACCAAATTACTTATTTTATTTATTTATTTATTTGAGAGAGAGAGAGCACATGCACGCACAAGTTGGGAGGGGGGCAGGGGGAGGGAGAGAGAGAATCTCAAGCAGGCTCCACACCCAGCACCGAGCCTGACCCGGGGCTCGATCTCACGACCCTGAGATCACAACCTGAGCTGAAATCAAGAGTCAGACATCAAGCGACTGAGCCACCCAGGCGCCCCTAAACATTTTTACAGAAAGCACTTTAGTGGAAAGATCATATTTCATTCAGGAGGTCACTAAAATATATTAATCATATTTCTATTTGTTCATAATGTTCACTGGTATTAATTAATCCCCAGTAAATACCATTGTACACACATTGTCTATATTTTAAGCTTGTCCTACACACGGAATGATAAGCTCAGAGAATGAATATGCTTACGACTCTTGATGCATATCCCCAACTGCTTTCCAAAAGAGCCGTACTAACAAGCATCAAGCAATGTCTGCTGGTGTCTGTTCCACGCCACCCCACCCCACCCCCACAAGCCGACATGTCAGGATGGAGTTTCAAGAGGATACTCACAGCATGTCAACTGAACCTTATTTTAGAAGGGAAAGTACAGGTCCAAAATGGACAATAAACAGATGACATGCTAAAGACGGTAAATTGACCAGGGGTGTCTTTTAAGCCAGGTTGAGCAGGAGGGGAAAAAGAAAAACAAAAAACCCAAACAAGCCCTTGAACGATGCTCCAAACCACAATTCCCAGGGATGCATCTGAGGCCTGCCAGCAAACAAAGGGCAGCAGGCAAAGAAGTGGGCACACAGCCATCGCGACCTGGGTAGCTTTTCCACAAGAAAAGCTTTTTGGCAGATCTGAGTCTGAGGCCAGACTGCAAACAGCTCCAGGCTGCCTCACGGGAAAGGTCTGCTCTGTGAATCCCTTGGAAAGCACTGTTGGCCCACATAAGTGTTTTCAATGGTGTGCATAGGTGCATGGCACGGGGATGACTCTCATTGTCTAATGTGATCGTAAACACTGGCCAGACACACAAACCAGTCACCTACTGGTCGACGGAGGGAAGAAGACGGTTAACACTAGCAGGGAACCTGCAGAACCAGGTCCTTCACACCGGTTTTGTCCATTAAGAGGCTCAGATCAGGGCGCCTGGGTGCTCAGTCGTTAAGCGTCTGCCTTCGGCTCAGGTCATGATCTCAGGGTCCTGGGATCGAGCCCCATACCGGGATCTGCACTCAGCAGGGTCTGCCTCTCCCTCTCCTCCTTGCTCATGCTCTCTGTCTCAAATAAATAAATAAACTATATTTGTTTACTTGAGGGGGGGAGAGAGAGAGTGTACGAACGCACAGGGGCAGAAGGAGAAGCAGACTCCCCACTGAGTGCAGAGCCTGGTGTGGGACTCGATCCCAGGACCCCGGGATCATGACCTGAGCCCAAGGCAGATGCTTAACCGACTGAGCCACCCAGGCACCCCAAATAAAATCTTAAAAAAAAAAAAAGATTTTATTTTTAAGTAATCTCTACACCCAATGTGGGGTTCGAATCCACAACCCTGAGACCAAGAGTCGCACCCTCCACCGACTGAGCCAGCCAGGCGCCCCAATATAATTAAATTCTTAAACTATCTTTGCTGAAGAGCTAAATTCCACTTGGATTAATTAGGGACATAAAATCGACGGTGTCCTTAGGTGTAAAAAAGACGTATTTCTGAGGTCTCTCCACGAGTCTCTCCGCCTTTGGTTTTTCGTGTTTTTGAATCAGTGTCTGGCACTTAGTAGATACGCAGTTATACTTGCTGAATAGAAATAAATATTTCCTTTTTTTGTTTCACGGAGGTGTAATTGACAGGTAACATTATATTGGTTTCAGGTGTACGAGTAGATCAGGCGGAATGACCCCACGATGAGGTCAGTGAACATCTGGCACCACGCATGGTCACAAAACATTTTTTCTTGCGATGGGAGCTTTTAAGACTTTCTCTCTTAGCCACTTTGGAACGTGCAGGGCAGTGTCATTCACTGTGGGCGCCGTGCGGTGCGGGACAGCTGTTTCCTTGATTGATTTATTTTACGACTGAAGTTTGTCCCTTTTGACCCCTTCCACCCACCCCGCCCCCACCCCTGGCAAACCCCAATCTGTTCTCCGTATCCATGAGCTTGGGCTGCTTTTGGTTTTGGTTTCAGATTCCACGTATAAGTGAGATCACACAACATTTGTCTTCCTCTGACTTATCCCACCTCAAGCAATGTCCTCGAGGTGCATGCACGTGTCACAGAGTCTGGGCCTTGGGTCTCAAGGCCTCTGAAACGCACCGCCCACCCTGCTGCCAATAGGAGGCTCCTACGAGATGGCATGATGGGATCTCTCCCCTCCTGACCCTCCCCCAGGCCCCGGGCCAGCCGGATGGGCAAGGCAGTCTGGGACCGAGCCCCAGGGGTTCTCAGCCTCCAATCCTGAGACTCCTGCCTTCATAGACGAGCCCTGCTTTTATGGAAATGCTTGCCTCCGTGCCTTCGCCCATGCTGTTCCCCCACACGTGGAACACCCTTCCACCTCTTCTTCATCTGATCTGTTTCCACTCATCCCTCAAGGCTCGTGTCAATTCCTATTTTTTTTTTTTTGTAGGAAACACCAAAAGTTAAGTTTGCATTTGAGTATCATGTTTACACATGCCGACATATGAATATCACATACTGGAAAGAAGTCAGAATATCTGAAAATATGAACTCAAAGTGTTGGAAGTAATTACTGTAATTGTTTCCTTCTTTCTGATAAGAAGAGAATTGAAATCGTAATAAAATTTAAAAGTGTTCTGGAGAAAGTTTAGGCATCATCCCTTCCCAAATGCTCCCTTTCCCTGAGGAATAAGGGGCTTTTCCTGTTGATCCTGAGTGGCAGTAGGGTGTCCTTGATGAGTGAGCAAGAATATCCAGGGAAGGACAGTACTCGCAGGCCAAAGGGTCACCCAGGCAGACTCAGTCTCTCTCTCTCTCTGTGTCCCAGTGAGATGCTTTCACTCCTGCGGACCAGCACAGAAAGATCTTCCTCCCTCCTGATCCTGTGTGCTGAGGCACGTTGTGGGGCTTCTAGTAATGCGGCTATTTGCTTCCTTAAGCTTCCCCCCAAACCTCTTGTAGAAGTACGCGGCCGGTACTCTGCCCCAGGGGCCTTGACTTGCTACCTAGCAGGGCACTGGAGCCAAATAAAGCATGACACATCCCCTCAAAGACGTCACAGTTTGCATGTAAGAATGAATACAGCCAGGGGCGCCTGGGTGGCTCGGTCGGTTAAGTGTCTGACTCTGGGTCTCAGCTCAGGTCTTTTTTTTTTTAAAGATTTTATTTATTTATTTGACAGAGAGCTAGAGAGAGAGCACAAGTAGGTAGAGCAGCAGGCAGAGGGAGAGAGAGAAGCAGGCTCTCCGCTGAGCAGGGAGCCCGACGCGGGGCTCGATCCCAGGACCCCGAGATCATGACCTGAGCCAAAGGCAGACGCTTAACCAACTGAGCCACCCGGGCGCCCCTCAGCTCAGGTCTTGATCTCAGGGTTGTGAGTTCAAGCCCCATACTGGGGCTTAAAAAATGTTCTTAAGTTTTATTGATTTAAGTAATCTCTACACCCAACGTGGGGCCCGAACTCACAACCCGGAGTTCAAGAGACACATGCTCTTCCAATCGAGCCAGCCAGGTGCCCCTCTACAATTAAAATTCTTAACATAATCAGGAAAGAATAGTCTATTAAAAAGAAAAAATTCTTTACTATAATTGGGATAAGTTCACTTGTCTGGTATCACAAGTATTCTTGTAAATGCTATGAGTGAGAAGGGTTATATAAAAGAGGATTTGCTCTTTTTTGATACTAGAAAAAGGGGTACATCATTGCTTGGACTATTGAAAAAGCAGTCCTAGGGGCACCGGGGTGGCTCAGTTGGCTGAGCATCTGACTCTTGATTTTGGCTCAGGTCATGATCTCAGGGTCATGAGCGAGCCCCATGTCTGGCTCTGAGCTCAGCACAGAGTCTGCTTGGGATTCTCTCCCTCTCCCTCTGCCCCTCCCCTGCTCTCAAATAACTAAATAAAATATTAAAAAAGGAAGGAAGGAAGGAAAAGGAAAGCAGTCCCAGGCATTATGGGGCTCACTGGGAGCTCCAGCCCCATGCCTGTGACAGGAAGCTCTGTAGGGTATACATTCTCAGTCTACCAAAGGAAACTCACCTGCTCCCCTTCCCAGAGGAAAAGTCAGTACTTGTTGAACCTTGCTTTTCTTGAACTTGGATAATTAATCCAGTTCTTGGTTCAGAGAGGATACTTTGAAAAAAAGAGAGAATCTCCTTTTCTTTTTTTTTTTTAAAGATTTTATTTATTTGACAGAGAGAGACACAGAGAAGGAACACAAGCAGGGGGAGTGGGAGAGGGAGAAGCAGGCTTCCCGCCGAGCAGGGACCCCGATGCGGGGCTCGATCCCAGGACCCTGGGACCATGACCTGAGCCGAAGGCAGACGCTTAACGTCTGAGCCACCCAGGCGCCCCTCTCCTTTTCTTTTAAAGGCTTTTTTTTTTTTTTAACAGAATTTTCTTACCTGTTTATTCATACTTAAGAAATGTCCAGATCATTATACCAGAATGTTGGGCTTTGAAGGAAGGGGTTGGGGAGTTATCTCAAAGACCGTCTAATGTCTGAAAAGCCTCCCAGGCGCCATTTACCTGTGAGAACACTCTGTGGTTCAAGGCGCAGCCCTGGGTCTACACTCTTCAGAAACTACTCTGACTTCTTGGCTCTCCTCCCTCATGGCCGACCGACACTAACCAGTTGACCAAGATGTGCATAGGGCCAGTTGTTTCTTCCTTTACCGAGAATGTGAAGGTCCCCTGCGTTCCGGGGAAGCCATCCCCGATCTCCCGAGAGGGCCCAGTTGCAATCCCAAGGTAACCTGGTGAGCAGGATATCCTAAGAAGAAGAGATGCCATCAATCATTCCATGAGTGTTCAAACTTAATAAAACACGAAGAGCAACAGCCCCTGGTCAAACGGCATGCTTCATCCTCACAACTTCACCATGAGAAAAATATTTGTCATCTTCCTTCTACTGATGAGAATACAAGGCAACGTAGGTTATAGCTCATGAACTCTGAGACGTACATTTTTTTCAGATGTGACTCTTCTGCAAACCAAGCGCATCTTGCAAGTGATTGTCAAACTCTGTAAAATACGGTTACTTTTTGTATATTCCTCCATCCAGTGTTTATTAAGTGTCCAGCCCACGCCCGGTAGTGTGCAAGTTGATGAGGATAGAACAGTGTATAAAGCAACCAAGCCCTCACGCTCCCTAAGTTTACAGTCTAGCTGGGGAGACCACAAATCAGGAAACAAATCAACAAAAGAGCCAGCTTGTGAGAGTTGCCGTGAAGGAAATAAGCCTGGAAAGGTGACAGAGTACCATACGGGCGGTAGGGACAGGGAAGACTGGGACTTGAGGTGACTCTCCGAGGAGTGACACTGGAGCTGAGACCTCAGAGCAGCCCATGGTCTTCCCGATGGGCTCTTGGGGGGCCAGGAGGTAGGTCCCTGCAGTCCTAGGGACTAGGGCCCCTGCTTGTGAGCAGCCTCAGCTGGGTCTCCTTGGAGGGCAGCCTGAGCAGCGTGCCCCATGCCCCATGGCCGCTGAGGTGCTCCCTACTCACTGCTCTACGTGGTATGCATACTCGATGAGTACACCTGAGGAGGTGCTCCAGCCCCTGGGTCCCTGCTTTAGTCCTGCAGGGCAGGGAGCAGTGCCCATCATGGACAAGGACACCGAGGAATACCCATGCCAGGTGCCCGGAAGGACTGATGCAACCCAAAACGCAGCCAATCAGGGTTGGGGACAAGGAGGCTCCCGGCGCAGACCTGCGTTTCTGTCTTCCTGTAGGGTACTTGTCTCCACTCTAGTATACGGATCCCTTTGGTGGTGACCCAGGCAGCCCCAGGAAGACTGCTCAGAAGCACGTGTGCATTTTACAAATTTGAGCGACATAATTATTTTTAAATACGTGACCTTGGGGAAGCTCCATTGGATTCAAAATCCACTCACCAAGAAAAAACAATGTTACATTTGTCAATGAGCGAAAGGGAAGAATTTTAAATACCTAACCTCAACGGGTATACTTGTTTGAAGGATTGAAAACAATGATTTTGCCTTTTTTATCACCTGCTGGTGTGAATGAAGTTTCTCAAGGATGAGATCATCAAGAATTTGAAGAGATCTGCATTATAAAGTCGTGATCAGGAATGGACAATGGCCATTTCAAGCATTAAACTGGATATAAAACATTCTGTCCACAGATACGAGCTCGATGTTTCCCATTGAAACCTTTGAAAACATTTTATTCGGGAGTTTGACACTAGTTTAATATCTTCTTTAAAATGGAATATTTTCAGGGTGCCTGGGTGGCTCAGTCGTTAAGCGTCTGCCTTCGGCTCCAGTCATGATCCCAGGGTCCTGTGATTGAGCCCTGCATCGGGCTCCCTGCTTGGCGGGGAGCCTGCTTCTCCCTCTCCCCTCCCCCTGCTTGTGTTCCTGCTCTCGCTGTCTCTCTCTCTGTCAAATAAATAAATAAAATCTTTAAAAAATAAATGAATACAATGGAATATTTTCTTATAGTGATTATGGAATATATAAAAATGTATAATGAAATTTTTAATCAAAGGCTCCAAATTCCCACGACTTCCCTTTGGTGTAACCTCTGCTGCAGCAGAGGATGGGGGGACAGAGACGGGGCCGTGGAGAGAGGCCACACAGGACGGGACTGTGAGGCCAGGAGAGAGGGGAGGAGAGGAGTAAGTGGGTCGGCCCAAGGACCTTTTCAGAGGGAGGACCCACAGGACCATGGTGGGGAGAAAGGGAGGCTCGAGGAGGATGCCCGGGCTTTCTGGTGTGAGCATCAGAGTAAATCACAAAGCGGTTCACTGGGTAAGACTGGATGGAAACAGTTTTGGGGAGAGGACTGGGATCCAAAGCCCCGGGACGGATTTTCCAATGAAGTGCAAACCGAGAGACTCTCTATATAAGAGATTTAATAGGCCTATCAACCATGTATTTGGCTCCTACCATACATACTGAAATATCTATCCATGAAATGATGTAGAAAGTCTGGGATTAGTTTCAAAATAATTCAAGTGGGAGAGGCAGGGGAAGTGAGTAGATGAAGCCCAAGACTGGTCACGAACAGCTGCTTTTTGAAGCTAGGTAATGGGTCCATGGGGGTTCAATTATACTTTCTTTCTGCTTTTGTCGTATCTTTGACAACTTCCATGGCACTGGCTGCTATCGATCCCCTGGTGAGGAGGGAGAGCAAATTAGGAAAGGCCCCCGAATGGGGGCTGGTGTGGGGGTGGCAGTGCTAGACCTGAGGAAGGACACAGACAAGCCCACCGCTGTCCTAGACTTCACGTTCTTTGGGGGAACAGACAATAAACATGTAAACAAATATGACCATTTAAATCAAGATGCTGGAGAAACAGGGTGATAGGAGTGCGCGGGGGCCGCACCGGACTCGCCAGAAACAGCCACTCCGCCACAGCATCTGATGCCTCAGGAGCCAAGCAGATATTAATAGTGGTGCTTTTAAAATCCTTTCCATTCTACATTTTTTTACTTTTACTTATAAACAAGTCTAAATTAGTGGCTATGAGCATACTATTCTAGGGAAAGTGTTTTAACTTAAAAGCTCTTGCTCCCTCCGCTCCCCCCCCTTTTTTTAACTCCAGATTTGGAGGCCATGATTGGCCCAAGAATTTTAGAAGTAGAGCCAATTCTGGACTGAGCCCGGTGCCCCTTTAGCATCCCGTTTTTTGCCCTGGCAGCTCTCCTGCCCCGTCATTTGGACCCTAAAGCCTTCTTCTCTGGGCTACAGCTTTCTGTCATTCTTAGGGCTCCAGAGGACCTCCTTCCTGCTCCTCCTCTGAGTGCCACTTCCCTGTGCAAGACAATGCATGAGCCTCATGAGAACAGGACTGTTGCTTGTGTTGTTCACTGCTATAACCCCAGCACCCAGAATTGTGCCTAGCACACAGTTGTCACTCAATAAATATTCACTCAGGGGCGCCTGGGTGGCTCAGTTGGTTAAGCGACTGCCTTCGGCTCAGGTCATGATCCTGGAGTCCCGGGATCGAGTCCCACATCGGGCTCCCTGCTCAGTAAGAGGACATAAATATTCACTCAGTAAGAGGACATCCTGAATCCACTAGGTAAGTAACCAGACACCCACGCAGGTGCTTATGGATTCCATCCTACAACCGAAATGAACTTGTGGCCTATCTTCGCAGGGATAAATAATACTTCCATTTTATAGACGGACGGCTGAGACCAGAACTTCACCGACAACAGTCTCTCCCTTCCTTAGAAATATTTTAAGCCAAAAATTGGAGCTATTGAAAAATCTAGCACGTAGAGGGAACATTACCTACGTCACTTTACATTTCGTGAAAATATAATGAATTTAATTGATGTAGAACAGCTTTCCTGGATAAATCCAACAACACGTATTTTGGTTTCCTGAAAAACAAAACAAAACAAAAAACCCAAGCGAAACAGAACTCTCCTTCTCCGCGGGCCGCCCAGCCTGGGCTTCTTTGCATACGTGCTTTTAGGAGAGGCTTGCAGACTGCCCGCGTTCTGCACGGCCACCACCGACACTTAACATTCGTTAAATCATAACGACCCAGGAGGCCTGGAGTTTCCTGCTGCTCCTGGGTCTGTGCCTTCCTTAAGTGACCTTGGACGAATCTCTTCCCCCCTCGCGTCCGATGGCCGTACATCCGTTTCAGGCCACTGTTCATGACCGAGATGATCTACAAAAGCTTCAGGTTGCGCCCCGAGGGAGCGCCCTCCGCCGTCCGCCGGCTGTCCGCAGGACACGCGTCCTGGAAGCCTGCGCACGGTGGTGGAGCGTCGGCAGGACCCTGCGGGACCGGCCCAGGTACCCGAGGGCCACCGGAGCCCCGCGCCTCAAGGCAGCCGGCCCCAAGCCGCATTTCCCGCCTCGCCGCCGGCCGCCGGGGAGCTCGGCGGGAGCCGCGGCCACCGGGTCGCCCGCTCCGGCGGTGCCGGCGCACGGCGCTGCGGAGGCCCGGGCGGCCGGCGGCAGCCGCGCATTGTTGTCGGGCTCGCCGAGCACAGCCATCTTGCGTCAGGCGTCCGGCTCCGGCCCCGCGCCGCCACCTGCGGGGAAAGTTGCGCGCGGGCGGGCCGGGCGGCCCCGGGGCCCCGGCGGGCCGCGCGTCCCCGGGGGCGCCCCCGGCCGGCCGCGGCCT
>NW_022589781.1:534891-562222 GCF_004348235.1 Phoca vitulina | reverse complement strand
TCCCTCCCCCGCCGCCGCCCGCAGGCCGGGCGTTTACCGGCCGCGCCCGGGCCGCCGCCCCTCCCCCACCGCCCCTGGGCGCCCGGACCCCGGGCTCCGGGCGCGGGATGACGTGGGCGCGGCGGGGGAGGGGGTTGGGGGGCAGGACGGGCCGGGCGCGGGAGCCGGCCCCGGGGCGCGCGGGCGGGCGGGCGGGCCGACAGGCGGGCGGCCGGCCGTCGCGGCGGGAGCCGGCGGCCCTCCGGCACGTCTTTTGTGTTTGTACACACTCCGCGCGAGGCGGCCGGGGGGAGGGAGCGGGCGGCGCGCGGGGGAGGGGCGAGCGCGCGCCAGCGAACGGGCGCGCGGGGGGAGGGGCGGGGGCGGGGCGTGAGCGGGGGCGGGGGCGGGGCCGAGCCTTCCCTCCATTGTGTGTGATTGGCTGGCGCGCGGCGCGGGGGCGGGGCGGCGTGTGTTGGGGGATAGCCTCGGTGTCAGCCATCTTTCAATTGTGTTCGCAGCCGCCGCCGCGCCGCCGTCGCTCGCCAACGCCAGCGCCGCCTCTAGCTCGCCGAGCTCCAGCCGAAGGAGAAGGGGGGTAAGTTTCCCCGGCCACCCGCCTCCCCGGGACCGAGCCCCGCTCGCCGCCCGCCGCGGGGCCGGGCCCCGGCGCTGCGGGGACGGCCCCGCGGCCCCCCCGGGCTTGGCCCGCAAACTTTTTGGCCCCGAAATGGAGGTGAGGAGCGAGTTTCCCTCGGCCCGAGGCGGCGGCGGCGGCGGCTCTCCCCCGTCTCTCGCCGCCTCAGCCCAACAGCAGCCACCGCCGCGGCGCCGAGCCGCTCTCCCTCCTCCTCGCGCCCCGGGCTCCCCTTTCTTCGGCGAAATCCCGCCCGCCGCCCCTTCCCGGGACCCCAGACCCTCACCACGACCCGCGCGGGCCCCTTAACTGCCGCCCCCGGGCCCCGGGCCGCGGTTTTCGGGCGGGAAAGGGCTGGAAATCGCTGCCGCTTTCCACCCCGGGGTAACTCGCTTTTTGCTGCCTCCCCACAGTTGTTGCTAAGCTTCACCATCTTGTCTCTCTTCTCTGGTCACCGACCATATTTTCTCCCCCGTTTCTCTCTTCCCCGTTTCACAAACGGGGGAACGTTTTTCGCAGAGGGACATTTTTCTCTCCTTTTTTGGAGAAGCGGAAACTTGATGCATTTGAAATGCAAAAAAACTTTTGCATTTTGGAGGGCGGCACGTGGCAGGGGATCGGGGCATTTTGGAGCGTTTTGGTGTGTGGTGCGTCCGGGAGGCAGCGGATCGGCGGCGCGATTGTTTCCATTTTGCTGGGGTCTGGGAGCCGCGCGGGGCGGCGGGCGGGCCGCGGGGCGCGGGCCGGGCCCGAAAGTTTCCGCGGGCCGGGCGGCCGGGCTGCGGGCACTCGGGTGATGTCGCCGCGGAGCCCCCGCGGGCCGGACGCAGGGACGGGGCTTTGTGGACGGCCCTCCGCGGGAGCTGTCGGCCCCGTCGGCCCTCGAGAGCTGTAGAGACGCGAACCCAGGGCTGCTGGCCGATATTTACGGAGATCTGTGCGCTGCCAGGCGCACTGGGGGGCAGCCGCGGGGGGGCGGGGGGGGGCGAAAACCTTTTTTTTTTAATTTTTTTAAATGCCGATATTTGACTCGACCTTTCTGTGGTTTGTGGCTTCGGTGTTTTGACTTGTTCGTGGATCGGGTGTTTACAGACATACCTAGTTTCTGCTTTAATTAAAGAGATTGAAGCAGAGGCTGTTAGGGGTCTTTTTGTTTTGCCGTTTGTCGCTCAGATTTGGCATTTTGAGAGATGATTGGCGTTAATGCTAGCAATTTTCTAGTTATACAGTTTGTTTCAAGAAGTCCTATTGGGGGGTAGACGTAATTTGCACCCTTTCGAATTATACTACATTACGGACTTTTTTTTTTTTTTGTACTGGTCATAATTTCCAGATTTCCGGGGGTGGCGGTGATGGTAGTGGCAGAAAAACTTGGATGTTTGGTAGTTGCATATATGATGTTTGTTTTTTAATGCTGGTAGGTAAGTAAGGAGGTTTTTGTACCATGGCTCGTACAAAGCAGACTGCCCGCAAATCGACCGGTGGTAAAGCACCGAGGAAGCAACTGGCTACAAAAGCCGCTCGCAAGAGTGCGCCCTCTACTGGAGGGGTGAAGAAACCTCATCGTTACAGGTATTTAAAAAAAAAAAAAAGAGGAAATAAAATAGTGGGACAAAGTCTGTCCAAGGAAGCAGTATTTGTGTAATATAACGCTAAGATGTATTATAAGCACACTTTTTGCTTTAGGGAAGCCGGTGTCTTTCCACTTTTGAATATTTACTAATCCTTGAAAAAATATATATATAAAATTTAGTGTTGGGTTTTATTGGAATATTTTACTTTGAAACTGCCCAGAGCCCAGAGGAGACAAATTGAATCACTAATAACGTTCATGGGATAGAGGGCGTTTTATTCAGTTGGTTACGTTAGTAATAGGTATTTTTTAAATAGTAAAGTGTTTTTAAAATATATTTCTGAGGACACTGTCACTTTCGGTAAAATGACAAGTTTTAATATTATTTTTATTTTACCAGTAACCAAGATGGGAGATGTCTTGTTTGAGTGAAGTTCTCATCCCTCATTTATTTGAATTGGTTTATTTCCTCCTCTTAGCACAGTGGGTTTTGAACTACCCTGAGCAGTGTTGTTAAGGGCATCTGCCATTAGAGGGCAGAAGTTGTCCATACTTAGCCTCTGCAAATGATTTTATAGTTACTCTAAAATAAAAGCTCATTCGATGGAAGAAAGTAAGTCAGACTTGAGGTACATTTTTTTCCCACAGTTACTTAGTAAAAAACAAAAAAGTGGGAGATGCACTGCACAGTTGTTAAGTGTTCAAATTCTGTCATCCCTGAGGGATGAGCAGTAGTCAAAATAAACGTACTCTGGGGAATCGAACTTAAATAGACCACAAGAGTAGTTTAAATGAGGCTCATTGGGTGGTGTTGGTAGGGCTTTTAGAAGAATTGAGGGTGCGGGTGGGAAGGAGTATGGTGCCAAGTGGAGAAGAGTCTGAATGAGGACTTTGATTAGTGGCCTAACACCCTCCCAAGTAATGATAACAAGTTATTGCCACATCTGTGTTATAGATGGAGATGAACGGGACTTGAATAAACTTCTTGCCAAGACTCTACTTTAATACCATACTTTTTGCTTTAAAGGTATTGTCGTTACTCTTGATAGGCTTGAATATTCACATCATAAATTGATAAGTGAAATTTTATACAGATGCTAAAGAATAGAAAATGAGCGGTTTATTTTTTGGAAAATGACTGCATTTCTTCAAAGCTAACTGCTTGTCCTTTTATGTTTTTTATATGGTGACCCTTTCCTTAATGTGGGTTTTTTATTGTTTCGTTTTTTTTAAGGCCTGGTACTGTGGCACTCCGTGAAATTAGACGTTATCAGAAGTCCACCGAACTTCTGATCCGCAAACTTCCTTTCCAGCGTCTGGTGCGAGAAATTGCTCAGGACTTCAAAACAGATCTGCGCTTCCAGAGTGCAGCTATTGGTGCTTTGCAGGTAAAGTGGCGGGTGGGAAAGGCTCTGTAAGAGGTGGCCACCCTGCTACGTACCGAGAACAATTTTAAATCTTTACTTGTGCTTACATAATTTAATTGTCACAAGCCTGTAAGGTGGATGATACCTTTACATCACCATTGAGATGGCAGAAAGGTTAAGTTGCTCAAGGTCATATACACAAAAATGTCATTTGAACCCACTTGGGTCACGGAGTCCTAATTTGAACCCATTTGATGCCAAAACCTAGTGCGCATTTCTGTATACCATTTTTAAATTTTAAATGTTGCTTTGAGAACAATGCTTAAAGGGGAAAAGAACCCTGTTGTTCGTCTCTGGGTGCAGAGACATGTAATGCCCCTAATGGGACATTACAGAGACATGGGACTAAAGGTCTGT
Organism: Phoca vitulina; assembly: GCF_004348235.1. NCBI lineage: Eukaryota > Metazoa > Chordata > Mammalia > Carnivora > Phocidae > Phoca > Phoca vitulina. The sequence continues at coordinate 558,249 of NW_022589781.1, read as the reverse complement.
GTTGGTGATCAGCTTTAAGCAGTGACTGGCCGCTCTAAAAGGGTGTAGAATGAATGTCTTGCTGACTCTGAAGAGGCAGGTGCAAGCAGAGAGCACATAATGTCTGGGTTGGGAATAGGCTGTACTAAAGAATTGTGAATTGAGGTAAAAGAAGCACAGAGTAGTTAGGATTGGATGGGTGATAGGAAGAAAAGGTGTGCTTAAAGATTATACTGTACGTGTTAAGGGACAGGGATTTCAAGACTTGTAGTTAGCTAAAGAGGATTATGGATTTCCACTTAAATGGGAAACTGTTGAGTTTAATCTTAGCACCAGGGCGTCAGAACTCTGATAGTTTTAGAGGTGGTTGTGTATCTGAAGTACTGTGTTTTGCGCCAAGATTAAAACTTGAAATGCCCACAAAGAAGGTACTTGATTAGGTGTAAGGGTATAATTAAATCAGTTGGGAAAGTGTAACCTATTTTATAGAGTGTCTGGCATTCTTTAGATGAGTGAATCTCAAAGTGTGGTTATGACTGCCACCTCCGGTCAGAGCGTGGGGTTGGGAGTGATTCAAAATGCAGATTGCTAGGCACCACCGACCTGGATCAGAATCTCTGTTGGGGAGGGTCCACCATCTGCATGTACTCCATGGGGGGATTTTCCAGGTTGCTGTTGCCGAGCCGAGCCTTTGCTTTATATGTGAGGGAGATTTGATAGGTAGATTCTCTACTGAAGTGTAATTGGTTGAACTGTTTCTATGGTTAGTCTGAGCTTCATTTGATTGGTGGATTCCAGGAGTAGGCTTCCATTAGATTCTCAGTGAGTGGAAATTGCTGAAATTTCAAACTACTAAAATTTACGGTGCTGTGACTTAAAACTATTTTCTCTTTTAATCATTGATTGTCTTGAGGTCTCATGGATTACTACAATTGCAAATCACGTTTTACCCACTGTGTTGTTAACTACAGAGACATCACTGATCTTGACAGGCGTTTGATTCAGAGCTGCTAGTTCTGTTTTCTGGTTAGCCCAACTCTGCTTCAAGAGCACGTTATCCTTGGGAGTCCCACATGCTTGAGCTCACCTCTCAGTGGTGGGCCTTGTAAATTGAAATGACTAAACAATCTGGGTAGAAGACAGCACTGTCTTTTTAATTCATGTCTAAACTCCCATTGTCCCTGTGACTAAGGGGTGTGTCTTACATTAAGTGTGGTTGTGTTGGTTTGAAGCAGAATGTTTGCCCCTGCTGCCTGTGGTACTCCAGCAGTTAGACAGTTCTTTACTGGAAAGTGGAATCTTTGATTCAGTTTTTTGTGTATGTGTTTTTGTATACGTACGCTTCAGGTCTCGTAAAGACCTGGAGATGGAGAATTTGCTAATGGAAATAAAGTAATAGAAGAGAGCGGTTAAAACAAAATGCCAGAGGTCACTGTGTTTCTGGCTCTAGAATCACACAGTTGACGAGTTTCCTGACAGCGCTAAATGAGAAGGGCGGTGGTGCAGGAGCAGGGTAGGGAGATAGTCTGGCTCTGCCGGGAGATACTCGGGAGTTGACGAACTTCAAATTTAACCTTTGCCTTTAACGTCTTGAGAGTTTGGACTAAGGTATCCTTGTGTTAAAAATACAGACCTCGGTGTTTTGAAATGGTGGAAGAACCAGACCTTGAATGTACTCAAGATGGTGTAAATGAGCCTTTCCTTGTAGTTGTGAGATGTTTTTTCTTTTGCCGTTATCTCAAAATGATGTTTGTTGGGTGTACATTTACGTGGCAGTCTTTAATTCCCATTACAGCCTTAATGTTTAGGAGACCTTAGGGCCTGTGGGACAGAATTAGAAATACGGTCATGGTTCAATCCCCTGGGAGTATCCAGTACTCCCCCAGAGCTGACCAGACATGAACCTGTAAAACCAGCATTAGCCGGTTTCTAAGATGGCAGTAAGAGCCCCACATGCCCCGTCGGACCAGGACCAGGGTGCCTAGATCCTACCACTCTTTTTTTTTTTTAAGATTTTATTTATTCATTCGAGATACAGAGAGAGAGAGAGCACGAGCAGAGGGAGAAGCAGGCTCCCCACTGAGCCAGGAGCCAGACGTGGGGCTCCATCCCAGGGTCCTGGGATCGAGCCCCACATCGGGCTCCCTGCTCGGTGGGAAGCCTGCTTCTCCCTCTCCCACTCCCCCTGCTTGTGTTCCCTCTCTCACTGTGTCAAATAAATAAATAAAATCTTAAAAAAAAAAAATCACAGGGCCTGTTGTTGGCTTGTCCGTGTAGCGGCTCATAGTGCTTGGTTTGGCAAAAGCATTCCAGATGTGCATCATCGTGAGATGATGTTGGGTGGAACAAAATTAAACTGGTATCTTTCCTGAGGAGCATCAGTTGTAGTATCTGATGTGCATTATGAACCCCTTAGAGCAGGCTACAGTATGCCATGTTTTCCAAACTTTTTACCCATTTCTTAGAATATCCTAAGAATGAATCCCTGGATAAGGTCTTTGGCTTTTAATACATTTCTTTGGAATGTTTGCATGGAAATGATGCAAAGTTAAATAGGGTTAGATTTTTAAAAATAAATACTTGTTGATCATCATGAGACTATTAAGTAACTTATATTAAAAGGTGGCTGATGTACAGGGCCGTGAGTACCAAGGAATTAGGAGAAGTTCACAGCTACCTGCACTTGGGAGCCAGGGCTAAGAGAAGCACTTGCTTTCTCCTGCACAGAAGTCTTGAGCTAGGCTTTAATGGGTAAATAAGATTTGAACTCTTAACAAATTCAGCAGAAAAAACATGTAGGGGGTGGTAAAATTTGGATGACACAAATTTTTATAGAAGAGAGACATGCAGCAAAAAAGATGAAGGTACAAATGTGCAGAAAGTAATTTTTCCATACGATGAACTAATGTGAATCATTTGAATTAATTGTTGCTGTGTTAATGCTTTGAAAAGCAAATCTGGCTGTTCCCATCTACATATAAATCTCAGGAGTTTTATTGCAAAATCATGTTTGTGAAAAGCAAATCTGGCTGTTCCCATCTACGTATCTTGTGTATCGTGTAGCATACGTGGCTTTAATTGCTCAAGTATTTGGTGCGTTATCATTGCCTAGAGATGCCAAAATGGAAAGTTGTTATTAGGACAAAAATAGCAACTATAAAAATCTGTTTTTTTCTGAGTATCTTGAACAGAGAAGTAGCTTCCCTGTAGAGGAGGAGACAGGGCCGAATAACCTCTCATTTCGTGCTCCGCCTCCAGTAGAACAGCTGGGCTGATGCCTGGGCTGGTAACACAGATTCTTCATTCCAGAATGAGTAAGCAGATGTTCCAGCTTCGACTAAAGGATGCTTCAACTTTCCACAGCTGTAAGATAGACGAACAATTGAGTTAAGAGTTAATTATAAGTAGAAGCTCCTCTTTTTGCTTTTCCCATGCCAGATGTCCAGGAAGAGTCCCTACAGCTGGCACTTGGTGAGCGCTGGTGGGGATAAGAGGATGCCTTCAAGGAATCTTAAAGTGTAATGGGAAAAACTAGAGGGATTGATATTAATACTAGAGGGATCGATATTAATACTAGAGGGTAAAAGGTCATTACAGATAGGGGTGCACAGAGGAAGGTACGCCTGGGAGGGGGCACATCTAGGCCAAATAGGTCAAAGTCTGTCAGTAAGACACTGATCTAGTGTGTTCTGGGACCCATAGTCCTCTCGTGTGATCAGACTGGGGTTTCAAAGGAAAGGTAGACGGGGACTGTGTGATGGGAGCCAGTGGTCAGCTATTTTGGATTATTGGCAAGGCAGGGGTTCAAGTAGATACTGGAGTGTGACTGGGGTTCAGACTAAGGAGGACCCTGGCAAGGAGGAGGGAGTATTAGTTTGGATTGGATATATGATTCCATTTATCATTGAAAGGATAAGGGAGGATCTTCAAGCTTAAATGGGATTTCTTGGATTAAGTTGGATCTACTTTTAAGACATTTCAGTTTATAAGAAATCACATGTTAAACTTTAGGAAAGTCAAAACTTTCTTAGTAATGAAGTAATCTGACTTCTGTGTAATTGGATGAAGATTTCCAAATGAGCTTTTCTCTGTTCATCACCATCTGCGGGACAAAGCTGAAAGGCCATTTCCGTGGAAGCATTCAGCAAAACAGTCAACGTCACCTGAAGTAGGTTTTCAAAGGGTTCAGAAACCCACATCATTTTCACCGATGCAGATACATCTTAAATGTTGGTCATAACACCATTAATAGTTTTTTCTCGTTCCTTTGCAGGAGGCAAGTGAGGCCTATCTGGTGGGCCTCTTTGAAGACACCAACCTGTGTGCTATCCATGCCAAACGTGTCACAATTATGCCAAAAGACATCCAGCTAGCGCGCCGCATACGTGGAGAACGTGCTTAAGAATCCACTATGATGGAAAACATTTCATTCTTTAAAAAAAAAAAAAAAAATTTCTCTTCTTCCTGTTATTGGTAGTTCTGAACGTTAGATATTTTTTTTCCATGGGGTCAAAAGGTACCTAAGTATATGATTGCAAGTGGAAAAATAGGGGACAGAAATCAGGTATTGGCAGGTTTTCCATTGTCATTTGTGTGTGAATTTTTAATATAAATGCGGGGACATAAAGCATTAATGCAAGTCAAAATGTTTCAGTGAACACGTTTCAGCAGTTCAACTTTATAACAATTATAAATAAACCTGTTAAATTTTTCTGGACAATGCCAGCATTTGGATTTTTTTAAAACAAGTAAATTTCTTATTGACGGCAACTAAATGGTGTTTGTAGCATTTTTATCATACAGTAGATCCATCCATTCGCTATACTTTTCTAACTGAGTTGTCCTACATGCAAGTACATGTTTTTAATGTTGTCTGTCTTCTGTGCTGTTCCTGTAAGTTTGCTATTAAAATACATTAAACTATACCTGCTTTTGGTCTTTATTTTCCACCTTAGCCGTAGAGTTGAGCCACTTGATGATATCCGTATTAAAAATCATTTTAGTATCAAGTGTTTTGTCACCTTACATCTGCGATGAGGCCGTTGCGAGATGGGGAAAGGAGAAGTTTTGTGTGGGAAGGAAACCAGAGCTCTTCTGGCTTTCATCCTGATTTAAAATGGGCAGAGACTGGGGGCGCCCGGCCAGCTCCGTCGTAAGAGCATGTGACTCTTGATCTTGGGGTCATGAGTTCGAGCCTCACTTCGGTTGCAGAGATGACTTAAGAACTTTTTAAAACAAAATAAAATTTGCAGAGAGTCTGTGAAAACCAGATCTCAACTCTTCGGATATGTTGTATTATAAACCAATCGTTCCCGATCCTAGCCAGCCAACAGAATCGCATGGAAGTAAAACTATTTAACAATCTTTGTAAGTAGTGAAGGTACGTTTATAAACATTACTACGCTATTAAACTTTGTTCAGTGGTAATTTAAATGCAAGTGTAACAACAGTCTTAAGCTTAAAAATTCGTGCGTTGGAGATTGGGCTCTTTCAAGATGCTGTGTGAACCCTGAAGTTACTGATCAAGCACCAACAGTTAACTCTTAGCACTGTTTTGTTTAGCATTGGAATGATAAGTGTGAAATGGGGGTAATAAGCCTTTTAAAGCCTGTAACCCATCCCTAATGGACTGACATTAGTTGTCACATTCGAGTTTGTGAAGCTACTCTAGAAGTAAAATTAGGTAGTCGATGGGCTGAGAACTCGCAGTCAATAAGGTAGAACATGGGGCTTCTGTTCTTCCTGCTCGCGAGCTCTTTTTTAACTGTAACTTCATTTTTTTATATTCTCCATCAAAAATCACTTAATGAGAGAATTATGAAATTCGTTTTAGAGCCTGTTTTCTGATTTCTTGACATGGGATCATAGTTTTTAGTGCAATCCTTTGCGTAAACTTCAGGTGCTGGTATTAACACCTGGAAGAATTGGCCAGGGTATTCGTTATAATACAAGCTACGGAAAGCCAGGTTTTTGTTTTAAGTAAGCTCGAACCCATGAGCCCGAGATCAAGAGTCACATGCCCCACTGAGCCAGCCAGGCTGCCCCCCAAAAGCCAGTTTTTCATGAATTTCCCCAGTTCAGGCTTTGCAGTGCAAAGGGACAGATGGTAGGGCCTGTTCATGAAAACTTAACTAGGGAAAGTGGATGTCTCCAGTAGGGTGGAAGTTAGCTGTTTACAAATAGGGGATGCCATCCTTCGAATTAAAATCCCTTAGAATCTCTACTAAATTTTGCTCTAAAACTTCGTGAACTAAAAAAGCATGTTTCTATTTTTGTGTTTCCCCATGAGATGGGTATGGTAACAATTCACTTTAAACAAGTGTGGAGTATATAACTGCTCACTGTTGAGGTACTAACACAAAATACGTTGTATATGACAAAATGGAACATTTAGGGGAAAAGATGTGGGTAAAATAGATGAAGTTGGCACTCTCCGTACACAGATGTCTGGCCATTGTAATGCACTTGTCTCAATATTCTGTGGTCTGTCAATATTTGATGTGTATTCTATTCCTATGAAGTAGGTGATTCGTTTCTACTCAAAAATAAGGCAGTGAGACTTGGGGGGGATTCTTAATGGGCAGTTATATGCTATGTGCATAGTAGTTTTTGTTTTATTTCAAGTTTTGATTTAAATATATGCCTAGTAGCTTTGAGTTCAGGGCTATTCTAGGACTCTTGGATGTAAGTGATCTGTCACCCCCTTGACCCCTGGGTCAGTTTTTGAAAAACTGTCACTGATGACAGGCTGATAATCCTGTTCCCCAATATGCTTTGGAATTATTACTTGACAAGCCTACCCAGGAAGAGTCTGGTGAATTGGATTTGGGCCCAAAGTGAAAAGTGGGGGCTGTGGCTTACCTCACCACTCTTGGTTAAGTGCAGTCTTCAACATCTTCAGCAGGGTAACCCACTTTTGAATACTAAAGTAACTTAGGAAAACAGCCAGTTAACACCTCTTAAGCTTCCAGAAAATGTTCCTAAAGTTGTTAGAAGAAAAACCCTACAAGATTATATGGTAAGATAAAAATAATTTTAGGTAAGTAGGTCTTGGGAAATCGGGAATACTTTAGCTAGAAGAACTTTTCGGAAGGAATTTGGAGACTTCATTCTCAAGCAAATGGAGGGACTCTCGCCTGGCTTATACTGTTAGGTGAGTGAACACTTGGAAATGCCCAAGCTCTTTTCCCTTCCAATCTTGACAGCCTAAAATCTGAGAGGAAATAAATTCAAATGTGCAAATTTGAACATAATCAAGGATCTGCTAGATGCTGAGGACATAAAGGCATAAAGATGCTCCAAGTCCAACTTCTCGACCCTGTGAGGTGGGTGCCCTCAGAGACTGATTCTACCCATGAAGAAACTTGGCCACGGCCACCCAGTTCACGGAGAAGATAGACTTTGTTTTCCAGTGGACTAAACCCGGGGCCTTGCTCTAATTCCCATGCTCGGAGAGTGATAAAAGAGTCACTGATTTTGCTGGGAGTGCCAGAAGTGAAGGCAAGTCTTGACCGTGGAAAGAGAAAAAAGAACACTGGGAATGAGGAGGGGCAGACTATAGAAATCACGAGAAAACCCTCTGCCTGTCTCCACCTGTTCAGTCTCGAGCAACCCCCTTTAATTTCTCCCTCTCCCCACCTCCATTAAATCCTGTTGACTCTTAGCTCTAAAGAAGTGCATCCAAAACTTTGTGCTGAACACCTCTAGCGTTCTTGCCCGGGCTGCCCCCTTCCCCCGGGACACCCCACATCAGTCTGCAGCCACCCCGTTCTTCCTCCCTTGGGCCCCTTCCCACAGCCTCAGGAGAAATGCTTCTAAAACAAATCCTTTCAGGTCATACCCCCAACCGCACACTGAATCACATCTAAACTCCTTGGCTCGTGAGGCCCTGTGTGACGGCCTCGCCAGGCTTTCCTCCGTCCACCTCTTACTAAGCTGCAGCCAAACCCTCTGCCCACATGCCTTTTGTCACATCCTTGGCTTTATTTCCTTCGAATCTATCCAAATCTGAAATGACGTTGGCTTTTTTACTGACGACCTCCACTAGAATGTGCTAGAACAGGGGTTCGCCGTATTTTCCACCGCGGCCCCAGTGGTGGTGCATAGTAAACCCGAATAACGATCCGTTGGGAGTCATGCTAGAATGAATGTTCCTGCTTTCCTTCCGACTTTAACACTGAAGCCTCTATAACCTTAATAGATGGGACCCGATTTGTTATTTTGAGGATGAAGTGAAAATAGATGTGAAAACCCAAGGCCTGACACATAATAGTAAATGCTGGAGTAGAATGATAAGTTCTGATAAAGTAAACCTGCATCCATACCGTTCCTTGCAAAGTTGTAAAGAAAAATCTGGCCCCCAACTTCCAACAGTTGGTTTGCAAGCCTCCCGGGAGCCTCCGACTGTAATCCAAAAACCAGCCCCCCTACTCAGAGGACAGGGAGAGACGAAAGAAAGGCAGGCCTAGCAGGTTGGCAGGCGGCAGGTTGAACAAGCACAGGGAACGGACCTACCAAGCTTGTCTTGGGGGCTGCAAGATGGTGGATCCCCATACCCACCCGCCACATCCTCACCGTTCATGGGCCTCACTGGGGTTTGGTCATGCCCCCCCCGCGATGGTGCCAGCATCACATCACTGTCTCAAGGCCATCCTTGAGGCCGGGGAGAGCTTCTGGGAGCAGGGAAGACAAGCAGAACCCACCTTCCAAGGACAGGAGAGGGGTTGAGAAGCCTGTCCAGTTCATGGGCCAACTAGAAGTCACATCCTCTGGACCTTCCCCAGGACTGATCTTTCCAAGCAGGCAATTTTTATTAGGTCCCCACTGGATAATGCTCTTCTTATGCCATTAAGCCTTGGTCCCTAAATGAAATAGGATCAGGTGGGCATACCTTTACCATTGATAAAGGGAGTCAAATCAATAGCGTTAGTGGTGAAACCCTAGGTAAGAGGCATTCTCTTAAAGTCGTTGTGAAGACTTCTTCACCACTGTTTTTAAACGTGTTTTGGAAAGTTCTAGGCAACGAGAAAATATATTTTTTAAAAAAGGAAATAATTAGGGCGCCTGGGTGGCTCAGTTGGTTAAGCGACTGCCTTTGGCTTTGGTCATGATCCTGAAGTCCTGGGATCGAGCCCCGCATCAGGCTCCCTGCTCAATGGGGAGTCTGCTTCTCTCTCTCTCCCTTTGCTCCTTCACCATGCTGTGCTCTCTCTCTCTCTCTCTCTCAAATAAATAAAATCTTAAAAGAAAAAAAAAAGGAAGTAATTATTTGCAGCATAGCTTCATGCTTAAGAGTTAGGCTCTGGAGGGGAGCCTGGCTGGCTCCGTCGGAACCTGCGACTCTTGGCCTCAGGGTTGTGCCTTTCATTTAAAATATTTTCTGGGACACCTGGGTGGCTCAGTCAGTCGAGTGTCTGCCTTTGGCTCGAGTCATGATCCCAGGGTCCTGGGGAGCAAGTCTGGTGTGTGCAGACCAAGCAGGGAGCGGGTGTGGCTGCCGAGACCCGCAGAGCAATGGGAGGTGTGACAGGAGCCGGATCTGGGGGCTGGCAGGAGCTTCGCAGTGGACGTGCTGAGGCTGAGACGCGTATGAGCTTTCACTGGAGATTTCAGGGAGATTGTTGGATAGGAGCCTGGGGTCTAGGAAGGAGGTCTGGGCTGGAGAGCAGAATTTAGAAGTCACCAGCAAAGACACGGTCTTAAAGCCAAGAAGCTAGATGAGGTCACCAAGGGAGCAGGGGTAGCTAGAGAAGAGCTCCAAAGACTGAGGCACTCAACATTGACTTCAGAGCCCCGAAGGAGCCTGACCAGGAGAGCCAGGCATATATGGAGTCTGGAAGCCAAAAGAAGAAAGTGCTCCAAGGAAGAGAGGCAGCGGCCACTCTCAGATACGACCAGATCAAGTAGGGTAAGGTCTGAGAGTTGCCCACTGGAACTGGCAACATGGGGGTCAATGTGGTCTTGATTCAGGGGCTCAAGACCCAACTGGAGTAGAGTTAAGAGATGTTGGGGTTTTAATCAAAATGAGCACACTTCTGGGGCGCCTGGCTGGCCCAGTCGGTAGAGCATGCGACTCCTGATCTCCGGGTGGTGAATTTGAGTCCCCTGTTGGGCGTGGAGCTGACTTAAAAAAATGAAATAAAAAGAGAATTGGAGAAATGGGAAACAGCAAGAAGAGGTGACTCCAGAAGTTTTGCTTACAATGGAGAGAAATGGAAAGTAGCTGAGGAGGAAAATGGGATCTTGGGGCGGGCGGGGGTCTCCCCACAAGGTGGGAGAAATAGAATGATTGTTTGCTATTGCGTGTTTTCTTTTCTTTTCTTTTTTTTTAAGATTTTATTTATTTGTCAGAGAGAGAGAGCACAAGCAGGGGGAGCGCCAGAGGGAGAGGGAGAAGCAGGCTCCCCCTTGAACAGGGACCCCAGTGTGGGCCTCGATCCCAGAACCCTGGGATCATGACCTGAGCTGAAGGCAGGTGCTTAACCCACTGAGCCACCCAGGCGTCCCTTTTGCGTGTTTTCTATGTCTGTGTTGTCCGGGCTGTGAGGATTGTATGAATCAAAACATGTCAAGGGGCGCCTGGGTGGCTCCGTCGTTAAGCGTCTGCCTTCGGCTCAGGTCATGATCCCAGGGTCCTGGGATCGAGCCCCACATCAGGCTCCCTGCTCGGCGGGAAGCCTGCTTCTCCCTCTCCCACTCCCCCGCTTGTGTTCCCTCTCTCGCTGTGTCTCTCTCTGTCAAATAAATAAATAAAATCTTTAAAAAAAAAAAAAAGTCAAGTGCTTGGGACTGTTCCTGGAACATAGTAAATGCTCAATAAATAGCACTGCTAGTTTTTTTTTTTTTAATATTTTATTTATTTATTTGACAGAGAGAGACACAGCGAGAGAGGGAACACAAGCAGGGGGAGTGGGAGAGGGAGAAGCAGGCTTCCCGCCAAGCAGGGAGCCCGATGTGGGGCTCGATCCTAGGACCCTGGGATCATGACCTGAGCCGAAGGCAGATGCTTAACCACTGAGTCACCCAGTCGCCCCAGCACTGCTAGTTTTATGATATAATTGTATTATTAACAAATAATATTTATCTTGCCAAAGAGTTTCAACTACAAAATTTTTGGTTTTAATGAGATCTCAATAAGATAGCAGATTATAAAATATATAAAAGTCAACAGAGGGACGCCTGGGTGGCTCAGTTGGTTAAGCGACTGCCTTCGGCTCAGGTCATGATCCTGGAGTCCTGGGATCGAGTCCCACATCGGGCTCCTTGCTTAGCAGGGAGTCTGCTTCTCCCTCTGACCCTCCCCTCTCTCATGTGTGCGCTCTCTCTCACTCATTCTCTCTCTCTCAAATAAATAAATAAAATCCTAAAAAAAAAAAGTCAACAGAATTTCTATACATTACCAATAACTAGTTAAAATTTATAATGAAACTAATTGCTGATTAGAAGAGCAACATATAAAAATGTAATATAAAAAATTCTATCTACAGGGGCGCCTGGGTGGCTCAGTTGTTAAGCATCTGCCTTCGGCTCAGGTCATGATCCCGGGGTCCTGGGATCGAGCCCCGCATCGGGCTCCTTGCTCTGCAGGAAGCCTGCTTCTCCCTCTCCCACTTCCCCTGCTTGTGTTCCTTCTCTCGCTGTGTCTCTCGCTGTCAAATAAATAAATAATATCTTTAAAAAAAAAAAATTCTATCTACAATGTCCACTAAACTATAACACATAAAAAAATACTTAGGAGGGGCGCCTGGGTGGCTCAGTCGGTTAAGCGACTGCCTTCGGCTCAGGTCATGATCCCGGGGTCCTGAGATCGAGCCCCGCGTTGGGCTCCCTGCTCAGTGGAGAGTCTGCTTCTCCCTCTCCCTCTGCGTGCCTCTCTGCCTACTTGTGCTCTCTAGCTCTCTGTCAAATAAATAAATAAATAAAATCTTAAAAAAAAAAAAAATACTTAGGAAATGTGTGAGAATTATTAAAAAAAAAAAAACACCTTTTTGAAGGCCATAGAAAAGATCTGAATAAATCAAGAAAGATGTATGTTCCTTGATAGAAATACTCGACACTGTAAAGATCTTAGTTCTTTCCACATTGATCTACACACAATCTCAACAAAAATTCTAACAAGATTTTTTAATGGAACCTGACACTCTAATTCTGAAGTTCATCTGGGAGAGAAAATATGCAAGGACTAAGAAATTTTAGAAAAAGGGGAAAAGACTTCCTTTAAACCCATGTCATGGTAGGAGCACCTGGGTGGCTAGATTGGTTAAGCCTCTGACCTCTTGGTTTTGGCTCAGGTCATGATCTCAGGGTCATGATCTCAGGGTCCTGAGACTGAGCCCTGCCAAGGTCTCCCTGTTCAGTGGGGAGTCAGCTTCCCCCTCCTTTCTCTCCCTCTTCCTCTGCCCCTCCCCCCCAATAAAAAAAAATATATAGTTAAAAAGAAAAAAAAAAAAGAAAAAGAAAGAACCAGAACCAAGATTATATTGGAATCCAACATACAGTGTAGTGTTAAAAACTTGGATAAGAGGGGCTCCTGGCTGGCTCAGTCGGTGAAGCATGCGGCTCTTGATCCTGAATTTGAGTCAGACCTTGGGTGCAGAGATTACTTAAAATAAAGTAAAATCTGAAAAAACCCCAACAACTTGAGGGGCTCCTGGGTGGCTCAGTTAAGCGGCTGCGGCTCAGGTCGTGATCCAGGGATCCTGGGATCAAGCCCCGAGTGAGGCTCCCTGCTCATGGGGAGCCTGCTTCTCCCTCTCCCTCTGCAGATCCCCCTGCTCCTGCTCACGTGCTCTCTGTAAAATAAATAAAACACACTTGAATAAGTGAACTGTTCAATTTTTTAAAGAGTGAGATAATTGCACTATTCACAGAGGGGCATGCGAACGTTCATACATGTTTTAATACTCTTCCCCAAATCTCCACTTGTATCCCCTAGAAATGTAAAGATATGCATTTCTAGGATAAACCTATATATTGCAGCACTGTTTTGTATACGGGAGAAATCTGAACGTAAAGTCCATCAGTGGAGGAATGGCTAGATAAAATTGTATGTAGTGATCATAAGAAATACCATGTAGTCATTAAAAAGAACGAGGCAGAGAAACCTATGTATGCGGACGTGGGAAAATGTTCAAGCTACACAGTTACATAAAAAAAGCAAACTGCGGGATAGTGTAGCATATTTCTTCCTATGAGTTTAACGACAAACATAGTAAACAACCCCAAACCTTTGTAAGTATATGCGTGGATGTGGACATACCGTGCACGCGCAGAGATTACGTGCACGTGCCTGGGAAAGGCCTGGAAACACACGCCGAGCGGCTGTCCCCGGTAGCCCCCGTAGCCCACCGTAGGTATTCTGGCAGAGAAGCCACTCCTCCCAGGCAAGGCCTTGGACTCCGCTACTCACCTGTTTACAGCCGCAGCAAGGCTGTACGGAGTGCGAAATACCTGCTCTCTCCCGTGAGGTCTCTCCTCGGGAGAGATGGCCGAGCATCTCCAGCTGCCCTGCCCAGCCCCACCCCAGTCTCGTACCCATCCTGGGTCCGTGGTTCCGCTTCCCGAGAATCCGCTGTTCGGACCCCCAGGTTGCATCCCTGCGCTGTCACCAACGTGAGCAACTGAGGCGCCTGCAGGCCTTGAGGAATTAGCTTGGCCTATCCCATAACCGCCGGCAGGACAGGTAACCTCCCCGAGCCTCGGTTTACCAGTCTGAAGCACAGGGACCCCTGGAGCAACAGGAGGTGACTTCATGTGGCTTAGGAGTGAGCATTTCGTTTTGGGTTTATTTATTTAACTACTCTCTACCCCGAACGTGGGGCTCGAACTCACACCCGGAGATCGAGTCTCGTCCTCCACCGACAGAGCCAGCTAGGCGCCCCCAGGAGTGAGCATTTTTAGGATGTATAATAAACATTGTACATGTACCCTGGGGTTTCAGGTAGCACCTCTTGACCTTTAGGTTTGGAGTGGATGAGAACATTTTAATGATAATCGTGGAGATGGGGCTGGCGAGGCAAAAGTGACCGAAGTGGCAGGAGGACGTCTGGGGACGCGCGACGAATGCTCGGCTCACAGCCGACAGTGGGGGGGCCGGGCCGGGGTCCCCCGGTGTCCTGTCCACCTCAGCCCGGGGACGCCGGTCCTCCACGCCCCTCGAGCCCAGCCCGTCGCCCCTGCGCCCCGTTGTCGCTCCGGCGCGCTTCTGGGATCGCCTCCCAACCTCTCTCCCCCTGCGGCCTGGCCTCCTCTCCTCTCCCCTCCCCTCCCTCAGGCGTCTGGGAGACCTCCCCACAGCGCCCCCGCAGCCGGCCAGCCCCCCGCCCCCGTCGCCCCGCCCCCCCGCCCCGCCCCCTCCGCCCCTCGGCCCCTTGCCACCCCCCCGCGCGTCCTCCGGATCCAGCGGCGGCCCCCCCAGGCCACGCCCCTCGGGATCCCGCCGCGCCCTCCAGGGCCATGCCCACCGGTTCTCGAGGCGCCCTCAGACCACGCCCAGACCACTCCCCTCGGAGGGTCCCGCCACACCCTCCCTGACCACGCCCCTCCCGGATCGCGGCTTCCACGACCACGCCCCTCGGGAAATCTCGCCTAGCCCTCCGAGAACTCGCCCTCCTTAACCCCGCCCCTCCCAGGTCACGTCTTCCAAGACCACACCCCTCGGGAGTCTCGCCCCACCCTCCCTGACCACGCCCCTTCCAGTGCGCGTCTCCCAAGACCACGCCCCTCGGAGTCCCCCCGCGCCCTCCCTGACCACACCCCCAAGAATTCGCCCTCCAAGACCGCTCCCTTCATGTTCCCGCCGGGCCCCGGCCACGAACCGTTTGGGTTTGGCCGCTCCCGCCCCCCTGCCGTGCCCGCCCGGGCCTCAGCCTCCCGGGGCAGGACGCGGGCTTGCTGTCCCCGCAGCTCCTCCGGCCCCCGAGTTTGGGACCCCGGCCCGAGTGCGTGGCCGCCCGGAGGCCCACGAACTGCAGCTGCTGCCCGGAAGGTGCCGCCCATCCTGCCTTCGGCTGGCTTGCGCGCGGCCCCGGGCAAACAAAGCTGGGCAGTGCTCAGCTGCCTCGGGAACCGAGACGCCGGTCGAGGCGCCTGAACCTGGCTCGGAATGACCGGGCCGCAGAGCTGGGCGGACACTCCGGGGACCGGACCCCGGCCTCCCCTGGCTGCCATCCTCCGGCTTCGGCCTTGTCATTACCTCGGGCTCAGCCTCTGCTGGGAACTGCGAGAAAGGATGACCAGGCGGCCCCCCGGCTCCCCAAAGTCCCCAGGTCCCCGGCCAAGCTGAGGCGCATCCTTCCGGGACACTCCAGAGGGAAGGGGCTGGGGCTGAGCGTTTGGCCAGGTTGTCATTCCCGATGGCCTCGAGGATGAGCGGGACTTACAGGGGTCAGGACCAGAGACACCCCGCCAGGCTTCAGGATCAGATCTTACTCAGGAACCAGTCCTGCCGAGTGCAGCAAAGAGATCAGCTAGGAGGTCACCACAAGGCCTGCAGGGCTGCCCTGGGGGGAGAGGGAGTCCCAAGTCCTGGAGAAGCCAAGTCTTGGGGACACCAAAGGTGGACGGGTATTTAGATGACCTTGAGCATGGGGTGGGAGCTGCCAACGGCGCCTTACAGGCCCCGCTCAGCTTCTCCCATGGTGTGGGGAAGGGGCCTGGGAAGGCCTGAGGAGGAGACCCCGGCACAAGTATCCCCTTCAAGGCAGCCTTGCCCTGAGGTTTTAACAGGACGTCCCCCCAACCTGGCAGAATCAAGCACTTGGCAGCGAGCCCAAGAGAAGGCAGGTTAAAGCAGTCCTCAGAGAGCAGGATATTTTTCCAAGGAATGGGCACATCCAGAGAGAGGATGCTACCTCCTCTCTTGGGGATTTCAGCTAGGTTCTACCTAGGATCTCCTCAGAGCCTCCCTCCCTTCCCCGCTGCCCTGCTGGGTCAGGGGTGGAGGCTCGGCCGATGCCCGCCAGTGGTCCCGCTCTCCAGAAATGAAGAACAGTGGCTTAGCCCAAGATTTCCAGGGCCCCAGAAACTTAATGTTGAAAATGGTTGACAGACACTTTAAAGGAGGATATTTGGCTTCATGTTTGGGGTGAACAGAGGTTTTGGAATATCTTCTCCACCGTGTGCCGAGCAACCATGCTAAGTTTTCATGCTCCTATCACAGCTACCCTGAGAAATAAGCGTCGATCCCCCAGTTTCAGAGACAGGGACGCTCAAGCTCCCAGAGGTCCTGCATCCTCGCAATCCGTGCATCCGAGGAGGCTGGCTGTTTCGAGTGGCGGCTGTCTACGTGACGCCTGATGGTTTTCCTCTGACTCGTTCAGTTCCT
Source organism: Phoca vitulina (assembly GCF_004348235.1). Lineage (NCBI taxonomy): Eukaryota > Metazoa > Chordata > Mammalia > Carnivora > Phocidae > Phoca > Phoca vitulina. The sequence continues at coordinate 541,946 of NW_022589781.1, read as the reverse complement.
AGTTAACATGTTTTCCTTACGTACTCAGCAATCCTTACCAATCCTTTAAGATCGACGTTCTCTGTTGCAACAGCTGCTGTGGTTTCTGTGTCCTGACAGAGGTCGGGACCAGGAGTGGGGTGTCAGGTGTGATAGCAGCCACTGCCCCCCTTCCTTCCCAGGCCCACGTTCTGTGGCCCCGTGGGACAGACAGCACCACATGGTGGCCTCTGAGTCAAAGCCTCCGCTGGACCCAGGAAGATGGAGCCCCATGCCTTCACCGTGGTGACTCCCACAGGCGCCGTAACTGGGTCACTCCACCTGCCAATAGGTCAGCCGCTTCTGAGAAGGTACGTGGTCAGACCAGCTAATTTCGTGGGCCTCTGCGCTTCGCTGCCGTGCTTCTGAGGTGACGACTTCCCTGATCGGACACCGTGCGGCTGGGATGTCAGCACAGCCGGTGAGCCAAACGCAGGCATGGCGGTGCCGGCAGAAACCTTGTGGGCGGGAAGGGCCGTTCCACCATGGGACGGGTCCAGGGGGACCCACCTGCTGCTGGGTCCCCGCGCGGGCCCACGGCGGGGCGCAGTGTTGGTCTCCGCTGGGGGCACACAGACAGCAGGTGGCCCCGTGAGCACTGGTGAGGGGAGGCCGCTTGGTTTCCTGGGCCCAGGTCCTGCCGAGTGGGGAGAATCTCCTTGACCACTGTCCTTCGGGCATTCCCTAGACCGCAGTGGGGGGGGGGGGGGGGGGGGGGGGGGGGCTACAGGTGTCCATGTTCCGTCCGAGCCGGCGTATTGTGCAGAACCATCTGTAAACAGGACCTGAACTCTTTCCCCGCCAATCAGCTGATCACGGGAATTTTGTATGCGGTCCTAGGATTAAGGGGAAAAGAGCCGCCTGCTCACACCACTTACTTGTGCCCTCTGAACCTGCTGGGGGCCAACCTCTCAATGCATTCCACGTGATAGGAGGTTTGTGCGGCGCGTGCCCCATCCTACGGCCTGGTGAGCAAGTTCGCACACGGCACACGCATGGCCACTCGATGAGCCCTGGTCAGGCCCTCGATTTCTACCAGGGACCGGGAGCAAAACCGGAAGAACGGCATTCTGCAGAAAGGCAGGGATCTGCTCCAAAGCCCCAGGGTCTATGCTGTGCTTGTACTGGTGCTTCCCAGAGACTTCATCTAGCACCCGCCCTTGTCGCAGACACTTCTCCTGCTTGCTCTGGTCCTCACTCAAAACTACGGCTTCGGGGAAGGGAGAGGGGGAGGGGAGGGGAAAAAAAACAAAACCACGGCTTCATGTATTTCTTTAAATCCACTCACGGGCGTCTGGGGGTCTCAGTCGTTACGCGTCTGCCTTTGGCTCAGGTCATGATCCCGGGGTCCTGGGATCCAGCCCCGCATCAGGCTCCCTGCTTGGCGGGGAGCCTGCTTCTCCCTCTCCCTCTCCCCCTGCACGCTCTCTCTCTCTCAAATAAAATCTTAAAATAAATAAATAGACTCACTATTTTTTACCTAAATAGATGCAACCTCGCTCTTAGCAATGCTGTCTGTGACGGGCTGATTCTATTTTTTCTTATGTATAAGTAAAATCAAAACTCAAGATTGCAAATGAGAAGTTTTCATGCAAACGCTGTCTGCAGACTCCGGAGCGCTGTGGGGGCACCCTCGGGGACACACCATCCAGGGGACAAGGGGCCAGGATGGGCACAGCTGGGCCCACGGGGTACTGCATGATAGCACTTTGCAGTCCTTGCTCTTGAAACCAATCCAAATCTGACTCAGCCCTTGACGCGCAACCTGGGTGCAAACTTAATTTCAGCTGTTACTAGGGTATGGTGGCCGATCTGCCACGCTGATGCTCTTCCAGAGCCTCGCCACCCCCCCCCCATGGAGAGGGGGGAGTCTAGTTACCGTCCCCTTGCATCTGGACAGACTCACAACTCTCCCGTGGTCAGCGGAAGGCTGCAGACGTGACCCTGCGCTACAGAGGGTGACATGGTGGCCACCTCGTGAGCCGGAGCCAGAAGCACCAGGTAGGAAATCTGACACCGCCCCCCGCCCCCTGGGGGTTCCACGCTGCAAGGAGGCTCCACCGAGCCCTGTAACCGGGTGCACGAGGGACAGAGGCTCGCGTGATTCCAGCCACCACCACCCCCAGCCTGAAGCCCCAGACATCCTGGACTAAAATCAGACTGCACCATTGTTGGTTTTTTGTGTTTTTGTGTGTTTTCTCAAACTCCCACCCCACGGGAACTGTCCGCATTGAAGAAAAATGGTGGTTTTGTGCCGGCAGGTTTGGGGTGGTTTCGTACACAATTAGGGTGGCCTTCTTCAGGTGACGGTGTCCCCGTCCTCCCTTCCCACAGCATCTGCCCCTCGTCCCCAGCTGCCCACGAGCTTTGGGAAAGCTGCCTTCTCTCGGGGCTCTCCAGGTGGACAGCGAGGCTGAGGACCAGCACCGGCCTCATCCGGACAGCCACAGGCTCAGGGCGGGGACACGTGGGGCTCACTTGGAGCCAGTGATCGTGGACAGGATGTTTTTTTTTAAATGTTTTATTTTTAAGTAATCTCGAACTCACCATCCTGAGATCAAGAGTCGTGTGCTCTTCCAGCTGAGCTAGCCACGTGTCCCTGATGGGAACTTCTACGAAAAAAATGAGGAGTCCTCCCTCTTTAGAGACAGACTCCAAGTGTGCCCCCCGCATGCACACAGGCCCCCGCCTCCTGCAGCCAAAGAAGTGTGAGGCTCCGAGAGGCTTGTCGACCTCACTGTGACCAGCCTTAGGGTGAAAGGGGACACTGGAAATCAGATGAGAGGCAGAACACAGAACAACAACAATAAACCAGGATGCAGAAGGGAGGGCTGTGCCGCTGGATCAAACCCACCCTAAAGCCCCCTCTAAGTGACCCCAGGCGGCACGTTGTCTTCCCTTAACCAAGGAAATGGGTCAGGAGGAGGCATTTAAACTAAACAGGTTCAATAAGAATTCTGGGACTTTTGCTTCAAATGTTAGGATAAGAAGATTCTTTCTCCATCACGACGGCGTTGTGCACAGACATGAGCCCTGAACTGTATCTGCTCGAGGGAAATCGGTGTGGGAACAAAGCTGACGTGCAGAAGTGGGAAGAGCCAAGAGAGCAGCGGAGAGAAGTTGCCAGAGCCCCGATGATGTCAGAAGCCTCTGGAAGCCCTGTCCACCTCTGCGCTGTTCAGTTAGTATGCTAATAAAGTGCCATGATTTTATTTATTTCATTATTTATTTTTTAGTTGTTGGAAATAGGTTTTATTTACTTATTTATTTTTATGTAAGCTCTGCACCCAACATGGGGCTCAGACCCCGAGATCAGGAGTCGCCCACTCCTCTGACTGAGCCGGCCAGGTGCCCCTGTAGGCTTTATTTTTTAGAGCAGTTTTAGGTTCCCAGCAAAATTAACCAAAATGTATGGAGAGCTCCCCTACACCCCTGCCCCCACCCACCGTCTGAAGTCCAGTCCGGCCCACTGTCAGCATCCCCACCAGAGCGGGACGTCTGTTACAGTCAGTGACCCTGCAGTGACACGTCACGATCACCCAAAGTCCATAGTTGGCATTAGGGTTTATGCTTGGTGCTCTACGTTCTGGGGATCCATCCTCCTTCTGTCACCCCAAACATTGTCACGCCCCTAGCATTCCTCTGTGCCTTCCTCTTCATCCCCCTCCCCCAAACCTGGCCACCACTAATCTTTTGTCTCCATGCTTTGCCTTTTCCAGAACATCATAGAGTTGGAGTCAGACTGCATGTAGCCTTTCAGATTGGCTTCTTTCGCTTAGTAATGTGCATTTCGGGTTCCTCCGTGTCTCTTCATGGCCAGATGGCCCCTTTCCTGTCAGCGCTGAATAGTATTCCACTGTCTGGATGGACCACAGTTTATGTATCCATTCACCCACTGAAGGACGTCTTGGTTGCTTCCGAGTCTTGGTAATTATGGATAAATCTGCTATAAACATCCATGTGCAGCTTTTTGTGTGGACCTAAGCTGTCAACGTCCTCTGGGAAACATGAGAAAGTGTGATTGCTTATGTGGTAAGAGTACATTTAATTTTGTAAAGAAACTCTCGAACTGTCTTCCAACATGGTTGTACCATTTGCATTCCCGCCAGCAATGAGTTCCTATTAGATCCACACTGTTGCCAACATTTGGTGTCACTGGTGTTTTGGATTCTGGCCATTCTAATAGGTGAGCCGTGGTATCTTGTTGTAATTTGCAATTCCTACTGATAGATGATGTGTAGCATATTATCGTATGCTTAGTGGCCATCTGTGTCTCTTCTTGGGGAGGTGTCCAAATCTTTTGCCTATTTATTAAACTGCTGACTCATTTTCTCATTGTTGAGTTGTCAGAGTTCTTTGCATATTTTGGATAACAGTCCTTTATCAGGTGTGTCTTTTGCAAATATTTTCCCCCAGTCTGTGGCTTCTCTTCTCACTCACTTGATAGTGTCTGTCATAGAGCAGAGTGGGTTGTTTTTTTTTTTAAGATTTATTTTATTTCTCTTAGAGTGGGGGAGAGGGCAGAGGGCAAGGGAGAGAGAATCTCAAGCAGACTCTGCATTGAGCGCGGAGCCTGGGACGGGCCTCGATCCCAGGACCCAAAGATCATGACCTGAGCCGAATTTGAGAGTTGGACAGTCAATTAACTGCACCCCCCAGGTGCCCCACAGACCAGAAGCTTTTAATTTTAATGAAGTCCACCTTATTAATAATTTCTTTCGTGGATCATGCCTTTGATGCTTTAACTAAAAATCATCACCATACCTAAGTGCAGCTAGATATTCTTCTATAGTACCTTCTAGGAATTTTATAGTTTGACATTTAGGTCTATGATCCAGTTAGAGTTAATTTTGGTGAAGGGTGTGGGGTCTGTGTCTAGAGTCCCCTTTCTGTGTGCAGATGTCCAGTTGCTCCAGCCCCATTTGTGGAAAAGCATAATTTCATTTTAGTGTTTGAATTTACCTACAGTCCTTATGCATTGGGCATGCGTTCCAAGACCCCCAGTGGACGCCTGAAACTGCAGCTAGTACTGAGCCCTGCATAGACTGGTTTTTTCTCCTATACATTACATACCTATGATAAAGTTTAATTTATAAATCAAGTACAGTGGGGCACCTGGGTGGCTCAGTCGGTGAAGCGTCTGCCTTCGGCTCAGGTCCTGATCTCAGGGTCCTGGGATCGAGCCCCGCATCAGGCTCCCTGCTAAGAGGGGAGTCTGCTTCTCCCTCTCCCTCTGGTGCCCCTGCTTGTGCTCTCTCTGTGTCAAATAAATAAATAAAATCTTTAAAAATATATATATAAATTAGGCACAGTGAGTGATTAACAACAATAACTAATAATAAAATAGAACGATCATTACACACTGTAATAGAAGTTATGTGACTCTGGTCTCTTGTTCTCTCTCTTTTTCAAAATATCTCATTGTCCTGTGCTACCCCTTCTTGTGATGATGTGAGTTGATACGAAGCCCATGTGGTGAGCTGACGCCCGTAGGTGACCTAGCGTTAGGCTACTGTTGACCTTCTGAGGCTGAGTCAGAAGAAGGATCATCTGATCCGAGCTGCAGTTGACCACAGGTCACTGAGACCACGGAAAGTGAAACCGGGGATAAGGAGGGACTATCGTCCAGTAAAAATTGATCTTCTTTTCATTCCCGAGAGCTTTATCTTATGTGCAGATTCGCGTAACCATCACCGTGTTGGGGATGCCGAGCATCTCCACCCCCCAACCTCGCATCCCTCATGCTTTCCCTCCCCCCACAGTCATGCCTTCCCCGCGATGCCATCAACATGGACTCACCCGGCACGTGGCCGTGCTGTCACTAGGCACAATGCCGCATCGGTGCCTGTGACATCGTCCATCCTGGTTGCTGAGTGGCGCTCTACGGTCCAAGTCAGCTGGGTCGTGGATCCGTGCACTCTCTGGGTTGCCGGGTTTTGAGGGCGGGGTAAAGTTCCCATGAGCATTGGTGCACAGGTTTTTCGTGAATGTAAATTTTCATTTCTCTGGGGTAGATACCCAGGAATGGGTCCCTTTACTTTTTAAGGTCAGTTTATTTTTTTTACTTTTTCTTTTTTTAAGATTTTATTTGAAATTATTTTTTATTTTTTTAAAGAGTTTATTTATTTATTTGACACACAGAGAGAGAGCTCAAGCTGGAGGAGGGGCAGAGAGAGAAGGAGACGCAGACTCCCCGCTGAGCGGGGAGCCCGATGCAGGACTCGATTCCAGGACCCTGGGATCATGACCTGAGCCAAAGGCAGACGCTTAACTGACTGAGCCACCCAGGCACCCCTAAATTTTTTTTTTATTTTAAAGTAATCTCTATACCCAATGTGGGGCTTGAACTCACAACTCTGAGATCAAGTGTCACATTGTCTACCAACTAAGCCAGCCAGGAGCCCCAAAACTTTTTAAATTTTTTCAATTTTTTAAGTAAGCTCTAGGCCCAATGTCGGGCTTGAACTCACGACCCCAAGATCAGGAGTCACATGCTCCATCTACTGAGCCAACCAGGCACTGTTTTTTTTAGGTCAGCTCTTTGGTTTTGTTTGTTTGTTTGTTTTTAAGGTTTTGTTTATTTCAGAGAGAAAGAGAGAGAGCGTGAGCCCAAGTGGGGAGCGGGAGAGGGCAGGGGGCAGAGGCAGAGGAGAAGCAGATTCCCCAGGAGCCCGACTCGGGTCTTGATCCCAGGATCAGTTTAAATTGGACTTGCTGCTGGGGCGCCTGGGTGGCTCAGATGGTTAAGCATCTGCCTTCAGCTCGGGTCATGATCCCAGGGTCCTCTCCAATCCATAGTCTTAGGTCCATGATGCTGTCAGCTGGGACTCCCATGCCCGCAGCCCACACAGTCCCTACAGGTCTGGAGGCTCTGCTGCTTGCATGCCACTTAGAAAGTTGGGGTTCTTGGGGCCTTTTGGTGGGCTCAGTTGGTAGAGCATGTGACTCTTGATCTCAGGGTCATGAGTTCAAGCCTCACGTTGGGGTTAGAGAAAGAAAGAAAGAAAGAAAGAAAGAAAGAAAGAAAGAAAGAAAGA
>NW_022589781.1:421314-534881 GCF_004348235.1 Phoca vitulina | reverse complement strand
AAGAAAGAAAGAAAGAAAGAAAGAAAGAAAGAAAGAAAGAAAAAGAAAGAAGAAAGAAAGAAAGAGAAAGAAAGGGGGGAGGGAGGGAGGAAGAAAGAAAAGGAAAAGAAGTTGGGGTTCTTGTGTGAGGTGGGGCTCCCATGTCTAGGACCTGTCTCCCCTACCGTGTTCCAAGCAGCCAGCCCCTGAAATACTGTCCCCTTCCTCGGCACTGACAGCAAGTAGCCTCCACGCACCTGTAGTGGGTTTGGAATATGCCCACAGATTCTTTGACACTCCTCCCATCAGAAAGTAGAGACTGATTCCCCTGCCCTTGAGCATTCTCGGCCCCTGGTTGTGCTGAACAGATGTGGCAGGAGAGAGGCGGTGGACTCCGAAGTGACCCCTCCCCAGAGGCCAGCTCCCAGGGCCCAAGCCCCAGGCTGGGAGAAGCCCCAGCGGCCACCGGGACAGGCCTCATCGTGTAGGGGTTTGGCCACCGGTGCAGCTGTGGGCCCAGCCAAGCCCCTGCACGTGTGTGACGGAGCGGTCCTCGGTGATTCCAGCCACCAGCCTTTGAGTCCAGGCCTGAGCGGACAGCGCAGAGGGGGGCCAGCTGTCCCCACCGAGCACTGCCCAGATAGCAGGTTTGTGAGCACCGCCGGCTGTGTCACTGGTGAACACTAAGATCTGCGGTGTCTATTCCGCAGGAACAGACAACTGGGGCAGGGCCCCCTTCTGTCCCCAGACCCTGTCCTCGGCCCCCCCATCCCGCACTGGGCACCCGGCATTACCTGCTCAGTGACACCGGTTCTGAGGACACTAAAGCCAGAAAGGAGAAGGTGGGAACTTGCTAGTTAGGCCCCCGCCACCTTCTCCCCACTCTACGGGCAGGGCGTCCAGGCCAGCGCCCACAGAGACCACATTTGCCAGCATTCCCGGCACCTGGATGTATCTCTCTGATGTGATTCCCGACAACGCAACGTGAGCCAAAGTAATGTGCGCTGTGTCCCAGCCCTGGGCACCTGCTCTTCTAAACGCTCCCCTTTCCGTGAGCTGAGGTCCCAGCTGCAACCCTATGAATGAGGATGGTCCTCTAGGGGATGGAGGGACAAGGGCATCCGGGCAGCCCCGGCCCCTGGATGACCCGTCTTCAGCCACTCTGCCTTCCTTGGCATTGGTACACACGACACAGAAACTTCTACCTGCTTTGAATGACCGGGTCAGGGTTTCTTTGTGAGAGCAGCTTAGCCTCGACCCAAGTAACCCTGGAAGTAAGAGTCTCAAGCCCTGTGACTTAACCTTCCCTGAGCCAAGGGCGCGGGAGAGCCTGGCTACTTCCTAAAATGGGACAATAAAAACACAGGCAGGAAAAACCCAACCAATACTCAGGAAATTATCCTGCTACTTATAGCAGGATACTCATAACCGGTGCTGGCAAGGGGGCCGTGGGAAGCTGGGAGGGGGGGAGCTGGCCTTCAGATGGTGCTATCAGGGGGACTCCTGCTGGGGTGGAGACAGAGACACTAAATCAAAGGTGGGATGTGGACCATCGGGAAAGGGGCTCGGGCAGTTCAGATAAAGGAAAGAGGGGCAAAGGGCGGAAGTGGGAGAGTGCCAGACCCTCTGGGGAGATGCGGAAGAGACCGTACACAGTTCAAGGAGATGGCTATGCATTAAGCCAGTCCTTTGGGGTTAAATTCAACACAGCAAATCCTAAAAGATTCTTTCCTGTTTCTATTAGACAACTGTCTGCAAACAAATCTCTACTTGATGAGAAGCTTAAACCTAATTACAGCTAGTCTATTACATGCATATTTCATCACTTTATTAAATCCTTCAAACAACATAGCTCTTGGAGGTATAATTAACCTCTTTCCAACATTACCTCACAACAGAAGGAATGAACCATAAGTTTCAGATAGTCTTTCTGAAGACCCTCTTAGTCCGCAAGGTCTGCAGTGACACGGGGTGGAGCCTCGGGGAGCAACGGTGGTGGCGCCCTGCTCACTCGCTCCCGCCCGCCTTCCTCTGGTAACCAACTTTCCGGCCACAAGCAAGGGCATGTCCGCCCAGCTCGGACTGTAGCAGTACCCCAGTCCCCAGGCCCCAGCGACAGGATCGGAGGTGGCCACATGAGCCAGGCAGGGCGGATCAGAGTCCTTCCCTGAGATCCACACACAGAGACAGGCAGAGACCCGCGGAGAAGAGGGATGGACAGAGACCTAACCAGTCGAGTCCCACTTTCAAGGGCCAGCAGGTCTTCCTCCAGCCCCGTGACCTGTTCCCAGGATCCCTCCCCACCACGGCGCCAATAAATCCCCCTCTGAGTTGGATTTCTGTCCCTGGCCGCCAAGAATCCCGACTCATGAAGTGTGAACCTAAATGCTGTATGTCAACAAGTTTAAGATGCCCTTGGCTGTAAACTATACTAGTATTTCGCACACCGCCGAGGAAGGGGGAAATGCTGTCGAGTAGCTGGGACAAACCATCGACCATAAGACGCATCCTGGTTTCAGAAATAGAAAAAATGGAAAAAAGTACTGTCTAGAACTGATAAAATGTGGTAGCTGTGTGCCCTTGGATGAGTTACTGAATCTCTAAGATCCTCAGGGTCCTCATCCACAGGATGACCTGAGATACAGGATTGTGAGCATTAGAAGTAATGGACCGAATGTATCTGCACACACATGTTCTCAGAGGCGTTATTCAAAAAAGCCCCAAATGGGAAACACCTAGATGTCCATCAGCTGGTGGATGGATAGGCAGAATGTGGTCTAGCCATGGCGTGCTGACCCAGGGCTATGCCGTGGATGAGCCTCGAGAACATTCTGCACCGGGAAAGAAGCCAGACATGGGAGACAGCACATGGGATCATCGATTGATGTGAAATGTCCAGAAAAGATAGAAAAACGGACGAGTGCTTGCCTGAGGTGGGGAGAAAGCAGGCGTCAGGGATCTTATCCGGGTAGTGGACACTGAAATCATCACTGAGGGCCGCGCAACTGGGTAAATTCACTAAAAAGTCACTGAGTTGACTTGAAATGAGTGAATGAGACAACATATAAAATATGACTCGATAAAGTTTTTTTTTAATATTTTATTTATTTATTTGACAGAGAGAGACACAGTGAGAGAGGGAACACAAGCAGGGGGAGTGGGAGAGGGAGAAGTGGGCTTCCCGCCGAGCAGGGAGCCCCATGTGGGGCTCGATCCCAGGACCCTGAGATCATGACCTGAGCCGAAGGCAGACGCTTAACGACTGAGCCACACAGGCGCCCTCGATAAAGTTATTTTTAAAAATAGGCGTCAAATGTCTATTTGGTGGGTGCTTGCGGGCCAGGTTCCTAAATCCATAAGGCTACCCCTTTCTGGGCAGTGGGGTTGGGAAGGGCGTTCATCTTTACATCCGGCTCCCCGGGGGGTACCCAGAGGAAGTGCTGCTTCTAGAAACAACTCTGGTCAGAGAAAGCAGAGAGCAGACTGGAGACCCTCCACCCTCCACCTACCGCCACCATCACACACTGACCAAGAGGTTAGTGACCTACAGGGTGTCAGATCTGGAGTCAGCTCAAACCCACAGAAATGCAAAGAAACAAGGCTGATTTCACATCCTGCAACCCCAAGACTCTTCAGTTCAGCCAAACCGCACACTTGTCCACTTCTCTCCTTATCCTTGGGGGGCGGGAGCCTCGAGACCTGGCTATCCATCAGCTTGGTGACCCTCAGAGTGTCGAGATGTTCAGCCACTGCCAAAAACACGTGACCACAACCCCAGAAAGACACTTCTTTTTTTTTTTTAAGATTTTATTTATTTATTTGAAAGAGAGAGTGAGAGAGCACACAAGCAGGGGGGAGGGGTAGAGGGAGAAGCAGACTCCCCACCGAGCAGGGAGCCCGATGTAGGATTCGATCCCAGGACCCCGAGATCACGACCTGAGCTGAAGGCCGGTGCTTAACTGACTGAGCCACCCAGGCGCCCTCCAGAAAGACACTTCTAAGAAGGCCCTCCAGCACAGGGCCGGGACTCAGCTGCGCCCTCCCTGTCTCGTCCCCGCGCGAGGCCCTGGCCTCCCTTCCCTACCCCTGCCAGGCCCGCTGGACAGAAATGTGGGCTTTGGGGTCGGGGAGCCCATGGGCCCTGTGACCTGGGGCAGCCACTTTGGGAGCCACTGCACCAAGAACCCCAGGGCTCAACATCCCTGCACGGCCTCTTGGAGTGGAGCACCACTGAGCCAGTTTTCCCATCTGTAAAATGGGATAATAAGAGTTGTCTGCCTCTGGCAGGGGGTTGTTATGCAGATTCGGTGCTTTCAATGGGAAGAGCGTGTCTATGTCTTTCCAGGTTTCCGTGGCCTTGCATGCCCTCAGGACACGGTAACAGAGGCCAGGTAGGCAGTCAGAGGTGGGCCCGACACCCTCTGAGCAATGCCCACACTGGCTGGCCACGCTGGATGTTCCCGGGGCACCTGACCCAGGGAGCCGCACGCTGCCCACGTCTGCTCCTCTCCCTCACCTACCCGCTCATGGCCACTCAGCTTCGGCTCCCTTTAAAGCCTGCCTCACCTCCAGAACCACCCCATCTTCAGGCCCCAGGCCTCACGGACCACTTGGCTCTGCCGCTGGCTGCCAGGATGGCACAGGGTGGCTGAGGGCTGACGTTGAGCGTAGAACCATCCCCCTCCAGGCTCCCGGGGACCCAAACCACCCAGAGAATTGGCCTCAGATGCTGTGGCAGAGGTTGCTGGTGGCCTCCCCAGTACCCGCTGGTCCCTTCCTCCTTGGTCGCCAGCCCTCGGGTAGTTGGTGAGGGACAGGGCTGAAATCTCAGCTCCTGCCTCTCCAGCAGGTTGGGGTTGCTTCGTGAGGCTTCTAGGAAAGCTCTCTAAAGGGGGCCCACCCAACAGGAAATTGAGCCCCCTTGGTCCTCCCCACCTTCCCCCTTCCAGGAACTGAGAGGCAAGGGCTGGAGCACCGGCAGCCACCTTGTGTCACAAGGCAGCCTGGAGAGTGGAAGCCATTACTGAACGGTGAAGCCGCCATCCAATCCTGGGATCCCTGCCTCCCGACTTTGGATGTAAGAGACAGACACTTGTAACCGCATTCAGATCCACTCCGTTTCACACAAGATGCGTCTTCCCAAAAACCTGCTTGGCAAATCAAACGTTCACTCATTGACTTGTACACAGAGGATCCTCAGTCCTAAACAAATCTCCCTAAAATATTCTGTGCAAATCATATTTTTACAACTCTAGGCGCGGTTCCCCATTGACTGACTTTGTGAATCTTAGAGGTGCCTGTGGTAGGCAGTATTCAGCAGGCACTGACGCCTAAACAGAGTTGTTTGGAGGTTTTCAAATTGGTCACTCCTCCCCCAGTTGGGTAATGACTAGTAAACAACACTTGAGAGTTCCAAGGAGCCACTTGAAAGAGAAGAATCTTGTGGTAAGATCAGTGTAATTCCCACCCCTGATGTGTTTTGTGACCTTGCATTTCTTAGAGCAGTGACCGCTGAGGGTATCTGCCCTGGAGGGTGGGGCCGGTGTCCCGGAGAAGAGGTGGCTTCAGAGGCAGGCCCTGCAGGCCCAGGGGCCCTGGGACCAGTGGGCTGGTCCGAGAGCCCCCAGTCCTCCTCGGGGAACTGCCCACCCTTGAAACCGCTGCTGAAAGCCAGGTGGGTAGGAGCGCACAGACAGCCCCTGAGAGCAGGTGCATCCAGGGCCTGTGAGCTGGCCTCCCTGAGTTCCTGGGGACTTTCTCCCCAGAGGCAAGAGCCTGCATCCTCCCCAGTACATTCATGGCCTGGGGTGTTAATAAGCATTTTGAAAGGGTCTGAGGTCGAGTCCATTTAAGAAAAGTGCCTATGCAGATCTCACTGCTCCAGGCCTTCCTGCCCCAGTCCCACTGTTCGGACGCCTGGGGGAGCGAGCGCACGGGATCCTCAGCTTCGATGGGACACACTAGGAGATGCTAGCTTAAGGCACCGCTTCTTCCAAACGCCCAGCTTCATTTCGTCACAGACCACGGGGCACTGGGCTGGGCTCTGGGGAGCTCTGGTGGAGACCTCGGGGACCTAGTTTGAGAAGGAGGGAGGGTAGCAAGGAAGGAGTAAGGCACGATGCAGGGACTCAGCACCAGCTAGAAAGGCCCGTCCAGCAGAGCAGGGCTAATTAGACTGCGGATGTCTTAGCTGCGGGAAGGACTGGTACCCTGCACCCCTCCCCAGCACACTCCCAGAAGGGGGATGGGAGGGAGGATGGGGCAGGACTTGCCCTGTGTGGGCAGGGCGACAGGCCCGCTGTGGGGCGGCCAGAAGAGGGAGTGACCCTGGCGGCGGGAAGGGGCGGGGCCAGCACCGCCCGGGACTGGGAGGGGGGGAGAGAGGAGAGGAGCGGGGAGGGGGAGGGGAGGGGAGGAGAGGAGGAAGGGAGGGCCCTGAGGTACACAGGAAGCAAAGGAGGGAAACTACCTCCTTCCTGGCTCCTGCTTCCAAGTCTTGTAATAAAAAGAGGAGTTCTGGGGTACGGGGGCTGGGGGGGTGTGGCGCCTGGTGGGCTCAGTCAGTTGAGCCTGGGACTCTTGATCTCCGGGCTGTAAGTTCGAGCCCCTCCTTGGGTGTAGAGATTATTTAAAAATAAAATCTTTTTTTTTTTTAAGATTTTATTTATTTGAGAGAGAGAGAGAGAGAGAGAGAGAGAGAGCACAAGCGGGGGGAGGGGCAGAGGCAGAGGGAGAAGCAGACTCCCCGCGGAGCAGGGAGCCCGATGCGGGGCTCCATCCCAGGACTCTGGGATCATGACCTGAGCCGAAGGCAGGCGTTTAGCGACTGAGCCACCCAGGCGTCTCCTTTAAAAATAAAATCATAAGGAAAAAACAAAGAGTGGGCGGGCAGGATTGCGAGGTGGGCGCACCTACCGAGAGGCAGTACCCGCTCCCTCTGCCACCTCAGCCGCCTACCTGGCTCCGGGGCCGAGCGCTCCTCCTTCCCTCTAGTACCTATGGAAACTTCTGGGTCCCACCAAGCAAGGCCTCTGCTCCCCACCCACTCAAGGACATGGCTCCAGCTGCTCTCCCCTCTCCTCTGGCCATCCCGGTCAGCAGGGACGGGGCTGCCACTTCTCCCAGCTGACAAAGGGCGCCTCCCCAGCTACCCTTCTCCTCTCCCTTTACAGTGAAATCTGGTGTCTGCGCCCCCTCCCTTCTCTTGTGGACCCTCCACCATCAGGCTTTGCCCTCCCGGCACCTCCAAAACTGCGCTCTTGCCAATGTCCCCAGTGACATCCTGTCTCCTTATTGACCTTGCAGCGACACTTGACAGGAGGCTCACTCCCTTTTCCTGGTGACACCCTCTTTTAGGGGCTTGTGGGATGCCACACCTGCCTCTCTGCTCCTTCCAGGCTTTCTGCCCGTCACTCCCCAGCTCACTGGTTTCTGTGTTAGGGGGCGTCCCTGGCTCAATCCATCCATGGACCCCCTCTCTTCTCTCTCCAGAGTCCCTCCCTGGATGGGCACCATCCAACACAAGTACAATGGAATACTATGCAGCCATCAAAAATGATGACATCTTGCCCTTTGCAACAAGGTCGATGGAACTAGAGGGTATTATGCTAAGCGAAATAAGTCAATCAATGATCACTATCACGATTATCATATGGCCTCATTGATATGTAGAATTTCAACAAAACAGAGGATCATAGGGGAAGAGAGGAAACAATAAAACAAGACAAAATCAGAGAGGCAGACAAACCATAAGAGACTCTTCATCATAGGAAACAAACTGAGGGTTGCTGGAGGGGTGGGGGTGGGGGGCTGGGATAACTGGGTGGTGGGCCTGAAGGAGGGCACGTGATGGAATGAGCACTGCGTGTTGTATAAGACTGACGAATCACGGACCTTTACCTCTGCAATAATACATTATATGTTAATTGAATTTAAATTAAAATTTAAAAAATTAAAAAAATTTTTCTAGTAGCCATTTTTAAAAGTAAAAAAGAAACAGGTGAAATTATTTTTAACAATATATTTATTAACCCTAGATAGCCCAAATAGTATTGTTTATTTTTTCCTTCTTTTTCTTTTTTTAAAGATTTTATTTATTTATTTGTCAGAGAGAGAGAGAGCACAAGAGGGGAAGCGGTAGGGAAGGGCAGAGGGAGAAGCAGGCTCCCCTCAGAGCAAGGAGCCCAACACGGGGCTCAATCCCAGGACCCCAAGATCATGACCTGAGCTGAAGGCAGACGCTTAACTGACTGAGCCACCCAGGCATCCCCAAATAGTATCGTTTAGACATATAGTCAATGTAAAAATTATTAATGAGATATTTTCCTTTTTTGTAGTAGATCTTCAAAATCCCGTGTGTATCTAACACCTACACCATCTCTCAATGTGGACACTAAATTTTATCTTTTTTTATTTTTTATTTTTTAAAAGATTTTATTTATTTGTTTGAGAGAGAGACAACGAGAGAGGGAACACAAGCAGGGGGAGCGGCAGAGGGAGAAGCAGGCCTCCCGCAGAGCAGGGAGCCCGATGCAGGGCTCGATCCCAGGATCCTGGGATCATGACCTGAGCCGAAGGCAGATGCTCAACGACTGAGCCACCCAGGCGCCCCAACACTAAATTTTAATTGGAAATTTTTTTTCCTTTCTTTTTTTTTTTTTTTTTTTTTTAGTAATCTCTACACCCAAGGCAGGGTTGGAACTTAAGACCCAGAGATCAGGGGCGCCTGAGTGGCTCAGTCAGTTAAGCATCTGTCTTGGGCTCAGGTCATGATCCTGGGGTCCTGGGATCAGGTCCCTGCTCAGCGGGGAGTCTGCTTCTCCCTCTCCCTGTCCTATCTGTTTGTGCTCTCTCTCGCTCTCTCATAGAAATCAATCAATCAATCTTAAAAAAAAAAAGAAGACCCTGGGGCGCCCGAGTGGCTCAGTTGTTAAGTGTCTGCCTTCCCCTCGGGTCATGATCCCAGGGTCCTGGGATGGAGCCCCGCATCAGGCTCCCTGCTTAGCAGAGAGCCTGCTTCTCCCTCTGCTGCTCCCCCTGCTTGTGTTCCCTCTCTCGCTGTGTCTCTGTCAAATAAATAAATAAAATCTTTAAAAAAAAAAAAGACCCTGAGATAAGGAGTGTCACGTGCTCTTCTGACTGAGCCAGCCGGGTACCCCCGGTCATTGGAAATTCTTGATCTGTATTTAGATTTCATAAACTCTACAGTTGAAAAAGTAGATTTACACATGCAAGTGTTTCCACACGCACACATTTTCCGGTAACCGAATCATGTTATCAGGTTTTTAAAAAATTAAATTAAAATGAAATCTTTGGTTCTTCGGTTGCACAATGTCCACTAATTTCAAGTGTTCGGCAGCCACGCGCGGCTGGAGCGCACAGAGCTAGGTCATCCTGGGGAATTGTGGCTGTCTCTGCTGGGGACTTCCCCGAATTTATCTGCGGCCCGCGCTCGTCTGCATTGCAGACCTGTCTGACCAGTGCCTACTCACCCCTTGGATGTCTAATGGGTGCCTCAAACCTAGCCTGTTCAAAACCCCCGAACTAGCAAGGCCAGTTTTCTCAGTCTCGGTTACTGGCGCCAGCCCTCTTCCTGTTGCTCAGGCCAAACCTTGCTCCTCTCCTTGCCTCCTTCCCCTCTCCCCTGCCTCCTCTCTGGCCTGCCATCTCCTTGCCTCCTTCCTCTCTCCCCTGCCTCCTCTCTGGCCTGCCATCTCCTTGCCTCCTACCTCTCTCCCCTGCCTCCTCTCTGGCCTGGCATCTCCTTGCCTCCTTCCTCTCTCCCCTGCCTCCTCTCTGGCCTGACATCCCCTTGCCTCCTTCCTCTCTCTCCTGCCTCCTCTCTTGCCTGACATCCCGTCTGTCTTCCCTTCAGGATATTTCCAGGCTCCCACCGCGCCTCCCGGCCCCGGCCCCGGCCTTGGCCACGCCCCACCAGCTCTGCGGGATGAGGATTCGTCCAGAGCATCTCCCGTCTGCCCGGGCAGCCCCTGGCCCTGCTGCAGCAGCTAGCCGGTCCCCGCTCAGAGTGCTGCTGGGGAAAGAAGTCACACTGGTCCCTCCAATGCTCAGAACCCTGCAGGGCTCCCACCTCCCCCAGGGCAGGAGCCCGAGGCCCTCCAACAAGCGACCCCCCGCTCCTGCCTCCCAGGCACCTCCTCCTGCGGCCGCAGCCACACCGGCCCCCTGGCTGCCCCGGAGCGCAGAAGGCCGCCAGACTCAGCCCGGTCTCAAAACTCCCTGTCGCCTTCCCAGTCACCCACCAAACCCCACCTCCCCTGCACATTTCGTCTTTTCGTCTTCTGCTTCCCTGCTGTTTTTTTCTTAGGCCTGATCACTACCTGACATGTTCTGTGTTCTACTGATGCTATTCCGTGCCTTCCATTACGGTGTAAGCTCCAGGAGGACTGGGGTGTGTGTGTGTGCGTGTTTGCTGCTCGATCCCTAGTGCCCAGAATGGTGCATGGAGCCTTAAGGCCTTGCATCCATGTTTCACGTGAACGAATGAATGACTTCCAGGCAGGGAGAAAAGTTGGAGCAAATCCAGAAGCCTGAAGCTGGGGCGCTGGCCGGGCCGAGCCACCCCCGGCGCCGTGCGGGCCCTGCTCTCTGCGGGCGCGCGGCTGGTGCGGGAGTCTCAGCGCCCCAGAGAGCGGCGGGTCTGGAACCCGACAGGCTGCGGGAAAGGCAGAGGCGGCTCGGCTTCCTCCGGGGGCAGGGAATCCCGGCCGATCCCGGGGTCCGGGAACTCGGAAAAAGCAGAGCGCGTCTTTAAACGGCAGGTGGGGGGTTGTTTTGAGGACCCTGAATGACGCACGGCCCCTCGGGCGGGCGCGGAGGGCGGGCCGGGCTTTGTCCCAGGAGGAGGAGCCGCGGACCCCCCGCCCGCGCGAGTCGCAGGCCCGCCCGGGCGCCCCTCGCCGTCCCCCGCACCGGGCCGGGGGCGGCGAGGCTGGGGCGGGCGGCCGAGGTCGCGCAGCGGCGCCTACATCCGCTCCGTCTTCCATCATCCCGCCCGCGGGCCTCGGGGCCGTGCAGGCCAAGCTGCCGCCGTTCGGAGACGGGCGCGCGGCCCCCAGAGCCCCGGGAGCGCGAGGCCGAAAAGGCGGACACGGGGTGGCGGAAGGCGCGGGACCGGAGATGGAGGGCGCGGCGAGGCCCGGGAGGCGGGAGCGGGGCCGGGGGAGGGGGCGCGGGGCCGGAGGAGGAGGGACCGGGGTCGAAGGAGGAGGGAGCGGGGCCGAGGGAGGAGGGCGCGCGTCCGGGCGGTGCTTACAAAGAAGCGCCCCTTCCCGGGGCGCCCGGGAGCCGCGCCAGGCTCCCCAGCTCCCGGCCTCCTGACCCCGGCGCGGCCCAGTATTTATTTATCCTGGCGGAGGGAGGCGGGGCCTCTGTCTGGGAGAAGAAAATCTTTTCAGGAAGTTTGTACCTATTAATACTTGCTGCATGCAGCGCCGGGGGCCTGGGGACAGCCTGGGGCCCCTCCCGGGCCCGTCCCCGTTCGTGGGAGGCTGGGACCGCGGGACCCGCGTGGGGCGGGATAGAGGGGCCCCGGGGCTGCGACGAGAGCGGGGGCGGCGGAGAGGGCCGCTGGGCCACCAGCTGTGGGCGGTCAGCGGGCGGGGGCGCAGGTACGGCGGCGCGGGGAGCCCCATCTAGGAAGGACGGACCGCTTTCCCGGGCCGCCGGCGACGGTGAGGCCCAGAGCCCGGACGAGGTCCGGACGCCCGTCCCGAC
Source organism: Phoca vitulina (assembly GCF_004348235.1). Taxonomy (NCBI): domain Eukaryota; kingdom Metazoa; phylum Chordata; class Mammalia; order Carnivora; family Phocidae; genus Phoca; species Phoca vitulina. The sequence continues at coordinate 523,166 of NW_022589781.1, read as the reverse complement.
CTTGATGCAGCGACACGACGAGGGGGCGCTGCAGCAGAAACTTGACCTTTCAAAGCTCGCGTGCCCCTCCCAACCACCTTGCGAGCTTATCGCCAGCTCCAATCTACAGAAGTGGAAAATGGAGCTCAGAGAAGCCAAGTAAGCTGCTCGAGGTCACAGCGCCGCTGCCCAAACGAGGTCCCAGATTTTCGACATATGCCTTGCAAGACAGGGTCCCTTGGAAGTCGGTGCAACAGTATTCTTCCCACAGTGTCAGCCAACAGAATCGCCCCCTAAAGGGGGACCACGGGAACAGGGGACCGGCAGCCCGCACGCGGCGCCGCGGAGCTGGCGGTTTGGGTGATGCCCTCGGTCACCGCAGAGATGCCTGCTCAGGCTTTCAGCCAGTCCCACATCTGGAGCACTGATCATTTTGCCAACTTGATTTGCAACACCCCTCTGGTGCATAGGTAGGTGAGATTTGAAGCGGTTGACATAGCCACCTCTGGAGTGTGGGTTCCCGACAAGGACGCTTCTGATGCTAACGGACTGTCCCCAGGGTGAAAAGGGAAGTCATCACACCGTCTCTTCCCCAGTATTCCGAAGGCAGTCCTGGACACAGGGCATCCCTCCTGCCCAGGAGTATCAGCCCCACCTGCTCAGGGACTCTGTCCCACTCTGCGTGGAGGTAGGTCCCTACTCCAGGGCCAAACTCGGAAGCACTTGGACAAAGGGAAGTTTGTCTCATGAACCTTCACACTGTAGTCGCCAGGGTCCCCTACCCCGTCCCCCTCTGACCCCCTCCTGGGCCACCCACATTTCTCCCGGGTGGCTGGAGGACCAGAGAGAAGGATGTGGCAGATTCTGGCATTTTATAAGGTGGGACTTGCTGACAAACTCTTCCCCGACCGGCTCTCAAAGGAAAGTCCCCGACGGAGCGCTCGCGCATGGAGAGCTGGCTGCCACATCTGTCCCCCCGGTCGCCGGGCTTGCTGATCAGTGGGGGATTCTCAGCCCTCTGCTGGCTACCGTCAGCAGGGGAGGCTTTTTGGAAGCTTAAGTCCTCAAGCATGGCTGCCTCCTGGGAGCTTTCTTTCCCTGGCCTGAGCCATACCCAAAGAGCCCTGCTTCCATTCGCATTCATGGTGCCCAGGGTTGGGGGACGGGGGTCTGTGAAACAAATACCCCCCCCCCCAGCTTGGTGGGGGGGCAGACCTGCCATCTGCCTTCACTTTTGGCTGCAGAAAGCCCGCCAGGCTGCCGCGTGCAGGGGCCTGAAAGCATGACTGGTAGCATCAGCTATTCTAATGCAGAGTTAGGCACACAATCCTTGCTAAAAATAAATACAAAGGAAAACCCCAAAGTAGCTAAGCCTATTTCAGTACCTTTTATTTTTCTTGTTCCTGGTTCTTTTGTCTTCCCCTTGCAAATTTGGAGCCCCGAGTTTCACACAGGGCCCACCCTAAGTGTTGTCAGGGCTCCCACCCAGGTCCCTCGGACGCACTGCCCAAACTTGATCATCAGTGGGAGCAGTCGGAGGGAAGAGAAGAAAGAAGATCCAACAGCCATTTCTTTGAGTGCAATTTGATGGCGTCACTTCTGAGACATGATAACTAAAAGGAGCTGGGGGTGATGGGCCCTATTCCCACTGCCCCCCTCCAGCTCTCCAGGAGGGAATGGATGTTTGCAAAGCACCTTCTTTTTATCTTTTTAGGATTTTATTTATTTATTTGAGAGAGAGAGCATGAGCAGGGGCCAAGGGGACAGGGGCAGAGGCAGAGGGAGAAGCAGACTCTCTACTGAGCGAGGAGCCCGACATGGGGCTCGATCCTGGGACTCTCAGACCATGACCTGAGCCGAAGGCAGACTCTTCACCTCCTGAGCCACCCAGGCGCTCCTGCAAGGCACCTTCTTAAGAAATGGCTAGCAGAATGCCCTCCTTTGGGGACAGAACAATCCGAGTACCTTTGGGCCCCTAGGGCAACACTGCTTACCTTTTCAGAAAGGAAGTGCAGGGGAGGAAATTTTTTCTCTCTCTCCTCCTAGGCTCTTTGGCTGGTCTAGTAATCAAACTGACATAAGATAGATTAACAGGAGAAAAACAAATTTAATTACATATGGACAGGGGCCCCTTGAGGCTTCTACGCATTCCAGAGCAGAGGAAGGGGATGGGAGCTGTGCTCTAGACGGAGGACAGTGATTCACGGGGCAAGAGAGCAGGTGTTTGGTAATTGGGTCGTTGCCCTCATACAGATAGGTCTTTCAGATAAAAAGTTATCTCTGGTAACAGCTCTCTTTCTGGGCCAGGCCCCCTATCTAAAAGTTTTCAGGTAGTAAAGGGAGAGGTAAAAGTTTTTCTTGAGTCTGCTGGGTTTTAATTGCCTTCCACTCAAAATAATCAACATACCAAGTTCGCATATTTTGGGGTCATGTATTTTGCTCCCCATCAGAAGCAAAGGGGGCAGACACCTTTGGGGTATCCACTTCAATTAATTTGTGGTTCTAATGCCATGGTGGCCGACCTAAGTAAGCAAACCAAATCCAAGTCTCTAAATGCCTCAAGGTCATGAAATCAAAGCGAGAGCAACAATCACAAAGCCAACCAGGCTTAAGCTATAGCCAAGTAAATGATTTCCCATCTTTGCTCTGCACTTTCTCTATGTAAGTCCTGCCCCTGGCTCCTGGCAGAACTCTCTAACCACTTCCTGCTTGGTGCTGTGCCAGTCCAAACAATTTTTGTTCAAATAAATTCTCAAAAATGCCTCTTTTTTTTTTTAAACACAACCTCACAACCTGGACAAGAATCAACGACCTTTCTATTTTTCTGGGGACTAAGCCTCATCCATATGGGGCCAAGGAGGTAGTTTCTACCTGGTATGTCATTGTCCATTTTTTCTGCCCCATCCCCATTCCCCCCTGCCTGCCCTGAGCACCACCCCCCGCCTCCCCCTCTCACTTCCCCAAGGTCCATAGGATCAGGGGTGGACCCTTGGCAGGATCAGGGCCTCTTCCCTGGAAATTGGCACAGGGAAAGGGAGGGAAGGAAAGAGACAAAGTCCAACATCGGGGCCTCTCAGTGAGTTTCTGTTCAATCCTTTCTTTTCAGAATATGGGTCATAATGATGTGGGAAACAGAGGCAGAAGAAAAACGATTAAATGTCCTTACTGCCTACAGCCCATTTTGACGAGTCCTTGAAACAGGCAGAGGGACATTCCTCTAGGGACTCAGCTGCCTCGATGTTAGTACTTTGCTAAGGGCAAAGGGCAACCTTAGCCCGACCCCCCACCGCCCCCACCCCAGGATCCTGTAAGTCTACTTTAACGTATAAAAATTCTTTTGGAAATTTCCTTTATCTCTAAACGCCCCAAGATACATGTTGGCAATCATCCCCCAAGCATGTGGCCCACCAATACACATCTGAAGGGTGTCATGATTCAGGTTTTATTAGATGGTAATAAATGACATTTCCCAACAACAGCTAGCCCCCTCAAGGTCCTGGAAACCTTGCTTCCAAATTCCTTAGAGACTTATGGTATCCCTAGCCCCCTCCCAACTTGAAAGTAATAAAATGGGCCACCATTCACGACCCCAGTGCCGCTCTTTCTGCCCACGGGTCCTGTCCCTGAGCTTTAATAAAACCACCTTTTTGCACCAAAGACATCTCAAGAATTCTTTCTTGGCCATCTGCTTCAAACCCTGACATCTTTCCTACATCATATGGTGCTCAAACATGGGGCTTTGAGTCTAGAGTCTCATCTGGACTCTGACCCACGGAGCAAACTTGGTGGGTACTTTCTCTCCTCTTCCTTTACTCTCATTCCAGGGCCCTTCAAGGAGTACGGTCTTATTGGAACACTTTCATGCCCATTGCTCAGGCTCTAATCCTCTAGCCTGTGGCTGGTCTATGGGGAGGAGAAAGCCTGCCTTTTGGCTGGACCTTAGTACCCTGGCAGGGATGGTAATAAGACCCAGAAACTTCATGCCCTCTCTTTGTTCCTGTCCTTATACAAAGTTGTCTGTCTGGGCACGGGACAGCCACCTAAGTCACCAGGACGGCTGCCAATCTTAAGACTCCCGTGTGAGGTTTCCTCCTGATTGATCTAATGTGATCCCCTCCACATCCCTGGTCTAGCTGCTTCTGGCCATGGGACCTCCACTGGGAGCTGGCTGAAACCAGTACCCGATGGAATAAAAATCCAACTGGGAACCGTTTCTCAGGGAAGTTGGCTGTAGGGACCACATGTGTTGGAATGTCGCTTAGACCATGAGGGATTTCTATCTTTACTGTTTTCCATCAACGTCCTCTACTAACTACTTAAACTACAAAATTCGGTCATTTCCCTTGGAAAAATTTTCTAGTGTTGTCCATGGGTTAAAAATGGCAGGGCATAGGATGGCCTGGCACGGTATTTCAGTCCATTCACCAGGCACCCATCAGCAGCCTAGGGTGAGATGGGGAAGGGGAGGGACACCGGCATCCCTCTGGGGTCTTTTACGGGAAGAATGCCTTCACAGGAAGGCAGGATGGTGATCAATAGAGATTTCTTGTTTGAGGGATGGCTCTGGTCACTTTGACATCTGGAACCTCTGACATATCCTGCATGGGACGCCCCCCCCGGGAGTGGGGGGGATTTGGTAATTGACCTTCTTTACTTTTCTGGGAGCATGGCCTCAGTAGGCTTCTTCTTCGGTTCCCAAGGACTCTTCCTTTTAACCCCTGGAAACAACTCGGATTGCAAAATTTAGGAAAGGGCTGATCTCCTGTAACACTGCATGGCCTCAGTAGGATCTGTCAGTTAGATCTCTTCTGCCTTTGTTTCCCACATCAATACTTGCCTGTTTCTTCGTATGTCTCATAATTTTTTTTAAAGATTTTTTTTAGGGGTGCCTAGGTGGCTCAGTTGTTAAGCATCTGCCTTCAGCTCAGGTCATGATCCCAGGGTCCTGGGATCGAGCCCCGCATTGAGCTCCCTGCTTGGCGGGAAGCCTGCTTCTCCCTCTCCCACTCCCCCTGCTTGTGCTCTCTTTCTCGCTGTGTCTCTCTCTGTCAAATAAATAAATAAAATCTTTAAAAAAAAGATTTTTTTTAAAGTAATCTCTAGGGAAGCCTGGGTGACTCAGTCGGTTAAGTGTCTGCCTTTGGCTCAGGTCATGATCCCGGGGTCCTGGGACCAAGTCCCGCATTGGGCTCCTTGCTCAGCAGGGAGTCTGCTTCTCCCTCTCCCTCTGCTGCTCCCCCTGCTTGTGCTCTCTCTCTCTCTGACGAATAAATAAATAAATACATCTTTAAAAAAAAAGTACACCCAATATGGGGCTCGAACTCATAACCCTGAGATCAAGAGTTGTATGTTCTACCGACTGAGCCAGCCAGGAGCCCCTGGTTTTGTTTTTTGTTTTACACCTCCTAATATTTTTTATTGACAAATGGACATTTTATTTTATTACTTTTTTTCACAAATGGACTTTTTTAAAAAGATCTCACATATTTACCTATTTATTTGACACAGAGAGACAGTGTGTGTGCTCAGAGGGGGACAGAGAGGAACTAGCCGACTCCTTGCTAAGCATGGGGCCTGACCAGGGCCTCGATCCCACGACCCTGAGATCATGACCTGAGCAGAAACCGAGAGTTGGGCGCTTAACTGACCGAGCCACCCGGGCGCCCCACACATGCACATTCTAGCTAATACTTCATACCAGGTCTGGATTCTGGTCCCTCCCCATGCCATGGCTGTAGTTGGATTTCGTGTGTTCGTTGGCTTGCGTGGACGAATCCTGTGGAGTGTCTCCCCACGGTGTGAAGCTGCTGCTATCTGCTCGGTTTTACCTTCTTGTTTGACTTTTTTTTTTTTTTTTAAAGATTTTATTTATTTATTTGACAGAGAGAGAGACAGTGAGAGAGGGAACACAAGCAGGGGCAGAGGGAGAGGGAGAAGCAGGCCTCCCGCCGAGCAGGGAGCCCAATGCAGGGCTCGATCCCAGGACCCCGGGACCATGACCTGAGCCGAACGCAGACGCTTAACAACTGAGCCACCCAGGCACCCCTTGTTTTGACTTTTAAGGCCTTTCTACGGGCACCTGGGTGGCTCAGTTGGTTAAGCATCTGACTTTTGGTTTCGGCTCAGGTCATGATCTCCCGGTCATGAGATCGAGTCCCGCATAGGGCTCCCTGCCCAGTGCAGACTAAGCTTCAGATTATTTCTCCTTCTCCCTCTCCCTTTGCCCCTCCCCACTCACGCTCGCGCTCTCTGTCTCTAAAAAAAAAAAAAAGACCTTTCTAGAGGCTGCCCCGTGAGCCAGCAATTGGTCAGAGGCTGTCCCCAGAGGCTTCCACCCTCTGCCGATGGGACTGTGGGTCAATCAGGGGAATGCATTCAAAGCTCAGGCAGTTTTAGGAGTCTGACCCAGCTTTTACTTTCCGCCAGGCCTTTTGTATCTTCTCTGCATGTGTGCGAGGTATGCCACTCAGCCAGGCGTGTGTGGAGAGCTGGGGCCCCCTCTGGGCTCTCACATGCATGCAACCTTCCAGGCCACTCAGGATGTGATGAGGACGACCTCCTGACGAGAAGTGCCCCATCCATCCTTCCGTTCTTCTCCAGTGGCTGCAGTGCAAGGTCATTAGCGACCACTGTGTGGTTTCTTATTGCCATGGCCAAGAATGACACCTGTGTGTGCGAGCCTCGCGCACAGCCTGGCAGCCTGAACTCCACGGCTAAGGTCCTGAGGGCAGAGCTGGGCTCCTCCTGCTCTCACAGAAAAAACGATTTATGTGCTTGAGCCCGTTCAACAGCCTTCTCACTTCTCCTTGTTGCTAATGATGGGCACAGACCTTGGGAAAGGAAACCAGAAAGACAGAGTTCTCAGGGACAAGAAGCTCTGGGTTCAGGGTGGGGAAAGGAGCCAGCTGAACGATCGGGTCTAGGGCAGTACCCAGGGTGTCCTGATGAAGCTAGGCACCCCATTGGGATTTGTATTGTTAAAAGATGACCTGAGCCATGATAAAGAGTTAAGAGTGTATTTGAGCAAAATTGATTTGGATCGGGCGGCATCCCATCTAGCAGATAGAAAGGAGCTCCAAGGGGATGCGTGGGTGGCTCAGTCGGTTAAGCGTCTGCCCTTGGCTCAGGTCATGATCTCGGGGTCCTGGGATCGAGCCCCGTGTCAGGGTCCCTGCTCAATGAAAAGTCTGCTTCTCCCTCTGCCTCTCCCCCTGCTTGTGCTCTCTCTGTCGCAGAGCAGGGAGCCTGATGTGGGGCTCGATCCCAGGACCCCGGGATCAAGACCTGAGCCGAGGGCAGATGCTTAATGACTGAGCCACCCAGGGGCCCCAAATAAAATCTTAAAAAAAAAAGAAAAAGAAAAAGAAAAAGAAAGGAGCTCCAAGGAGCTGTACAAAATCAGACTTTCATAGGCAGAAGGAAGCAGGAGCAAGAAAGTTATTCTGGGCAAAGCAGTGGGTTGGTTGTGGCAAGGTCACTTTCCTTTAGGGGGTGACGGGGTCTATCAGGCTGACGACCTCATTAGTGCTGATCAGGAGATTCCCAACTGTCTGGTTTAAGATTCCATCTCTGGGAGAGCTGAAACTGTCATTAAGGTGAGTCTCGGTTAGGTGCCTGGGGGCTTAGCATAAGTGACTCCGATTTGGGCCTACTACCCTGTTTTTATTCTCTTGAACAGTATGTTACTCTGTTGTGATTCATTTAGTTGTTGGTTTTGTAGGTATTTGACTTATTTACTTGTCGGGTGGATGGCACAGTCATACAGTTCAAAACTGAAAAGGAACAAAAAGGTATGGACGGACCAACCCGCACCCGCCCCAGGCCCCACACCCCAGCCCGGCCTGTGGCGGACCCAGCTGTGTGTCCCAGCTGAAAGGCGTCAGCTCCCAGCCACACTGCGGACGTGCCCCTGACAGTGGGATGGAGGGGCCAGCCTGCCTCGACCTCAGGACAGCTTGACGCCTTGTTTGTGGAAGGCAAGGGCAAATGAGGAACCGATGTTATCTGATTAACACTCAGCAAGCACGCAGTAGGGGCCTGCTGCCTCGTGTGGGTCTTATTTCTAATCTTTTCCATAACTCTGTGAGCAACACCCATTATCTATTTTATGGAGGGGAAACTGAGGCTCAGGAAACTCAGAGAACGGCCCAGGGGTGCTCAGCTTTTAAGGGGTCTTACTGGTTGTCTGCTGCTGCATAGTGTGTCACCCTAAGACTCACTGGCTTAGGAATAGTACAGCTTGGTTGTGCCTCGCATCTTCTGTGGGTCAGGAGTCTATAGGAGCAGCTTGGTTCTGGCTCTGGGCTCCTGTGAGCTTGTTTGTAGTCAGGATGTCAGCCTGGGCGCCACTCAGCTGAAAGCTTGACTGGGGCCGGGGGGGTCACTGGCAAGCCTGCATCAGCGCACCCCTGGCAAGTTAGTGCTGGCTGTTGGCGGGAGCCTCAGCCCCCATGGGGGGCCTCTCCAAGGGTGGCTCGCGAGGCTGCACAGCATGCAGGCTGGCTTCCCCCAGAGCAAGCCCTGTGGAAGCCACAACACCCTTATGATCCAGCCCCAGAAGTCCCGGGACACGCCTGCCACACCCTCCTGTTCACTATAAGTGAATCACTAGGCGGAGTCCAGTGGACTGTGCTCTACATTTTGAAGGGAGGCACGCCAAAGAACTGAGGGCCCATTTTAAAGCCATCACAGGGCTGGAGCGCCTGGGTGGCGCAGTTGGTTAAATGTCCTGACTCTTGGTTTCAGCTCAGGTCAAGATCCCAGGGTCCTGGAATGGAGCCCCACATCGGGCTCCCTGCTGAGCAGGGAGTCTGCTTGTCTCCCCCACTCTCTGCCCCTCACCCTGCTCATGTGCTCTCTCTCTCTCTCTCTCAAATACATAAATTAATTAAATAAACAAACCACACATCACAGGGTGGATCCAGAGTTTCACCTTTAGTCTGCAGGACCCCAAGACTCATTTTTCACTCAGCCCCCTGGAGGTTCGCGGAGCTAGTTCTCAGGACGTGAGGCACTGGGGTGGGTAGCAAAGTCTTCGGGATGCCCCCATCTGGACGTGTCATGAGGACAAGACCCCATGAGGCAACACATGCTCTGGCTTGATGGGTGCAAATGGCAATTAGAGCCCAGGCCAGAGGAGGGCTGGGCCAGACAGGGTCCGAGGGCCTGGGAGAGGCTGGGGTAGACCCGTCGAACCTCAGGGGGCTGGGCCCTGCTGAGTTGACATGGAGGGAGGGAGGAGGTGTCCTGAACTAGGGCACAGGTGAGAATGAACCAGGAGAGACAGAGCTGGGGTAGCGGCCAGGGGAAGGTGAGAGGCCCCTGAAGTGAGGGGAAAGCCACAACCAGGTCCAAAGGACTAGGGAGCTGTGACCCATGTCGCTGCCCACCCGGGGCTGGGGATGTCTCTTACTGGAACAGCATGACCCTCAGCTACCCCACCCTCAGGCTCAGCCAGACGTTCTGGATGGGCCCAAACCAGGATAAGGTAGCAACTCTCCCTTTCCTGGAATGGCTCTGGCTGACCCACTGGGGACAGGAGCTAGTGGCCTCTTGTCTCCTCCCTTTTTGGGCTTGGGGGGCTGTGGAGCCTCATCTTCCCACTCACCGTGCGCTCAGGCTGGTCAGGGACCTGGAGTATTGGGAAATCCCCCGACACTGGGTCCCTGACTCCCGCCCCCACGTAGCTGCTGAGGATGAACCCTGTCCCTGCGGGAGGGGTCCCCTCTCTTGCCAGCAGGCAGGGGGGTGAACGCCGGCTGTACTCGGGATGGTGTGGGGGCCTTTAGCCCTGGGGGAAGTAGGTCAGACCTTGGGGGGACTCTCCTTGGTCTGATGAGCTGCTCCCGCAGGGGAAGGGCGCTCCCTGAGAGGCAGTGTTGGAAGGCTCGTGAGCCAAGCCCCCAACACTAACTGAGAGGCGATGAAGGGTAATGGTGATGAACGTGGGGGAGCTGAACCATACTGACGGTGTCAGCCCCGCGGGAGAGAGGCTCCTCGCCTCTGGCGGCCTGTCTGCGTTCGTCAAGGTAAGCGGGGCTGCTGCGGGGAGGGCGGGGCTCTGTCACATCTGTCACACCTCTGACCTTAGGGCTGCTGCCGGAAGGCAGGAAGGGGGCACAGAGAAGGGAGGAAGGGGAGGTTCCTGCGGTCAGGCACCTGGCTGCTGAGCGGGCTCCTGGTGGGCAGGAGGCAGCGTGAAAGGGCCTTTTCCTGGGGTTGGCGGTATTTTTACAGGGAGAGAGGAAGGGAAGGGATGAAGCACAGCAAGCGTCCTGGCTGACGGCTTACTGCAGGGAGATGCGTGAGGGGCCCTGCAGTACCTTCCAGAGCAGGCCCTGGGGGGAGCGGGGAGGTCCCGGGGGAGGGGGCACTGGGTGGCAGTGCCAGGCAGGGGGGGGGGCCTCCTGACTGGGGGGGGTGCTGCAGGAGCTCTTTCTCTCCTCGTGGGACGTCTGTCCCGTCCCAGACCCAGGTCCTCAGTGGCTCTCGATGTTCAGTCTGTGGATCACCAGTCACACAGGCAGGGACTGTGGGATGACCCCAGACAACAGGGGGGCCCTGGGTGGTGTGTGGGAAGATAGAAGACCTAAAGCTTCGGGGAGGAGGGTCTGGGCTAGGCACACAGTCCCCAGGGCCTCAGGCTATCTTTCGGCTGAGGCCGGAGAAAGTTCCACTGGGACCTGTCCTAGCCTTCTGGCCGAGACTCCCAGTGGAGGTCTCTGGGCACCCCTGGTCTCACCTTACAGATGATGGAACTAAGTCTCAGAGAGGCTGAGCAACTTGCCCCACGTCACACAGCTGGGAAGTAATGAAGTCAGAGTTCTTTGTCCCAGTATCAGGAAGGAAGAAGCATCTCTGTGAATCCTACACAGATATGTCTTTACCTACTCCCCCCCCCCCCCCCCCCCCCCCCGCCCCAGCTCCACTGGAGAACCCGATTCAAATCGTGTCAGGAACTGTGAGCAGAACAAATAAATGAAGAACAGATAGGGTGCAATGAAGGAAATCTGTGGCATGAGGTGCCTTCTGCACCTGCCAAGCAGAGGATGGAGCCCCTCTCTCCTGAATGGCCTCTAAGCCAGGCTGCAGGGGACCAGGACGGTGGGGGCTGTGGGGAAAGCAACCGGGTGGTTCCCACCGGAGGCCCTAGGTGGCATGACCCTCCCACAGGCTTCCCAGGCTCTGCCCTCACCCTCTGGCCAGGGCAAGCTGGGGTGGGGGGAGCAGAGAGGGCTCTGCCAGACCCCAGCTCCTGCCCCCCTCAGCCAAGGCGGTGAGCTCTGTGTGAGGCCGGCTCTTGGGACTTAATGAAAAATTCACCAAGTTCAGGGGATTGAAAAGCGCTGAATGAGCAGGTGCTACTAGCCCTGGGTGGGGGCCTGCCCAGCACCACACAGCCCAGGGAAGGGCAAGGCTTGTGTGGCCAGCCCCTACCATTCCCAGGGGTTGTCTGTCTTTGCCACAGGGTCCAAGCTTCCCATGGGGTCCTTGAGACCGAGATGCCATCTCCACCTGCGTGAGTCTGGAGACATGTCCAGCAAGTTCAGGAATGCGGTGTGTGTGTGGGGGGTGGGTGGTGGTGGTGGAGGGGAGTAGGGAATGGGTGGGGGTGCCCAGGCCAGAGTCCCCACCTAGGAGCACCCACTCCAGGCAGGGTTGGGGGCCCTGGCCAGCACATGTAGGCTGCTTGGCCAGTGAGGCTGCTCGGCCAGTGAGGCTGCTCCCTCGACGATCTCCAGGTTTCTTCAAGCTGAGGCATGTGGAGCAGCTGAAGAATCTGTCCTAGGATGTGGGTGTGTAAGAGGGAAACTGAGGCAGTAAAGGGCCCAGCTTTAGTATCCCCAAGCTGAGTGGGGCAGAATCCTGACTCCCTGCTGGGAAGGACCTACTGGGAGGGGGAGCAAACGGGGTCCTTTGCAGCTGTTGAAGGCCTACTGGTGAGCCCGAGCCAGCTCCCCATAATCCCATACCTGCCCTTGGCCCCGAAGGGGTTCAGAGCAAGTCTCCCCAAAATGTGCCACTTTGGCATGTGGACTATCTGGGGTGAGGGCAGTCAGGATGCAGCAGACTCAGGAGAAACTTCTGCCCCTCCCCTAACTACCCAGAAGGATGTAAATTGTGGGTCCTTCCCAGAATCGGATTTATTACGAGATGGATTTTAGCCAAGTGACCCGTCTGTGGGGCAGGGCAGACATCTCATTACCAGACATTGCCCTGTGGATGGCGGTCCTCCACTTGGAGGCCCCAGACCCCTATCCGTTCCTTAGCTCAAGATGGCACACGTGCCTCAGTTTACCTTTTCTGTCTTTGAACCTCTCTGTATGTGGGGTTCCAGTAGGCCTGAAGTTAAATTTGATTTGTTGCTGTTAATCGGTCTCATGTCAATGTGATTCTTAGACCCGCCAGAAGAAACTCGGCAGGGCAAATAAAAAATTTTCCTCCCCGTCAGCCCTATATCCAGTGTTACCAGGGAAGCTTGTCCCCTGGGTGGGCCAGATCTCCCTTTACCCGGTGTACTTCACCTGAGAAGCGATTAAAGAAAGTCTGTTCACGACTTCCCAGGCTTGTACTGAAAACGCAGCCAGTCTTGGGAGTGGGTGTGCCTGGCCCTCAGGGGACCTGGCTCCCACCCTCAAAGGACTTGATTTGAAAAGAAGCAACAGGCAGTTTGTACCACTTGGTCTATGCCTGCTCTGGGGAGGTCCACACACGGGGCTTCCAGGGCGGGGTCCGAGGAGCCTCCAATCGGCCCGGTTACAGAGACAGGCTGAGAGACAGGCTGAGACCCTGGCACAGAGAGGGCCAGCACCCGCCCTGACGTCACACAGCCACCCAGCTGGGCTCCCCTACGGGCAGCCTGGAGCTTCGGACCTGGGACAGCGGCCTGCGCTGGCCCTTCCCCGCTGGCCGCCGCTGGCCGCCCCGCTTAGGACCAGGGGAAGGGGTGGCCGGCCCGGCCCGTCGGGGGCCTCGGGGCACCGCCTCCCGGGCCTGGGTTCCAGACGCGGGTGCTCGGAGGACAGGGACGGCGGCGTCCGGGCGCCCTCCGGTGGCCGCCGCGCGCGGAAGCCGGCAGCCCGGAGTCCCCCGGCCTGCAGCCGGGCGAGGGCGACAGCGGCCGGGGACGCCCGCGCGAGGGCGTCCGGGCCTCGCGGTCGCGTTGCCTTTTTAAAAGCACGTTTGCGCTAAAACCGAATTTCTGTAAAATCGATGACATCGATAGGGCCTCCCGGGTCTGTAAAACGCGAGCGAAGCGCTCCCCGCGCCCCAGCGCGTGCGGAGGAGCGAGCGCGGGCATCGGCGGCGAGCGGAAACGCCGGCTATTGTTGTGGCGGCGCGGGGCGGCTCGGGGCCCACCCGGCGGGGCGGGGAGCCCGCCCACCGGCCCGAGGTCCCGCCCATCCGGCCGCCGAGGCCCCGCCCCACCCCTTTGTCCGCCGCCGCCGGCCGTCTCCTCAGCTGAGAACGCCGTCGCTACGACGTCACCCCGCGCAGCCCGGACCCCAGCCCCGGGGCGCGAGGTCGCGAGGGGTCGCCGCCGGCGCCGTGGGGAGACAGGTTGCTGGAGAAATCCCGGGCCCCTCCGCGTTTTAAAAATCGCCCGCATTTGCGGAGCGCAGCCAGAGGCGCCGAGTGCGGCCTGTGAGACCGGAGCCGAGGGCAGTTTGCGGCCGGCGCCGCCGCTCGGGACTGCGCCCCGCTCCTGCGTCCCGGCCCTGCGTGCTGCAGCGCGGCTGCGCTCCGCCCTTCCCGCCGGCGGGAGCAGAGCAGCAGGGGGCGGTCCACGCGGAGGGGGCGGCGCCGCAGGGGGGCTCCCGAGGATAGGGACGCGGGCGCGGCGAGCAGGGCAGCCCAGCGGCTCCCACGCGGAGGGGTTGGCCCACGCAGCCGGGCGAGACGAGGAGCCACCAGGGCCGCGGGCCGCGCTCTCGGACCTGCGCGTGGTGGAGGGTGGGTGGGGAGGAGGTAGCCGAGCAGAGGACTGGCAGGACGGGGGTGGAGGGTGGGTCCTGAGCCTGGCAGGTGCCCAGGGGCTTTCCTGGGCGTGGAGGAACGACCTGGAGGAGCTGAGGCTGCGCCTTGTGTGTCGGTTGGAGAGGTTGGCCAGGTGGGGACGAGCGTTTGAGGGCTGGCGGAGTCCCAGAGAGTAGAAAGGGCACCTGTGAAGTGGCCCCTCAGGACAGGTCGGAGAATGGGTGAAATGGGTAGTAGAGCTTACTGCTTGTAAAAATGGCAGTTTACCGCATACCTGCAAACTACATCACCAGCCCTTGTTGGCCCAGGAAGGCTCCTTTTCTCAGGCTCCTGCCTGAGATGTACTCACCGGCGGTGACGGTCCTGTCCCCGGGGAGGCTCCCAGTGGGAGCTCACCAAGCCTTCCGTCCTCAGCTACTTTGAAAACCCAGCAACGTTGTGTCCTGTGGCTGTGGAAACTGCCTTTAGAATGTCACATCCCCTCTCAAACACCTGGGTCCTGATGACAACTTCCTGCTCTGCCGGGGGTCCCTTGCTACGGGGACTGCGGGTTGTTGCACCGATCAGGTGTCCCTCACACCCTTAATCTGTGGTACTTGAAAGGAACCCCTTGAAAGGTGCCTGGGCCCCACAGGGAGGTGGCCAGCAATCAAAACCAGCCCTGCGGACCTTCAGCGGAAGAGTTATTGGAGGGACTGAGGAGCTGTGGATGGGTGGCGAGAGCACTGCGCTAAAGGCTAATGTCCCTGCGTCTCTGTTCTACTTGCTCCTGGGGGAGCTCTCACAGCCCAGCCAGGGTCTGGGCTCTGCAGCCCAGCTGGCCAGAGGGAGAGAAAGGATAGCTGGACCCCTTCAGTTTCAAAAGTGGGAAGAAGGACCCTGCCACCCGTGGGACTCACGCAATGGGGATCGCTCCCAAATAGGAAGGCGGTGTGGACGCTGGACAGCCCCCCAAGTATCTGATACTTAGGTCCATGGAGGGTCTTCAACAGGAGCAGCAAGACTGCAGAGGCTTCTGAAAGCCCCCCCCCCCATGGCTGGGTGTGATGTCGTGGGAAGGGGCTAGCATCACAGGCAACGCTGTTGGGGCTGCCAGGTATGAGGGAAGAAGCGACGGGGGCTAAGGGCATCCTGAGGGGAGAAAGGGCGAGCCACTTGGGACCTAGTAGCCCAGGAAGGGGTTCAGTCAGGTCAGGGCTGCCCCTCCTTGAAGCATCTGGGGCACTGGCAGGGACTCAGATGCTGGCAACAGGTTTTGTTTGCTTAATTTCCCTTGTGTCTTAGAAACCTAAAAAAATACACAGAAAGGGTGTGTAAAAGGAAAGGCCTCCCTCACCCTTCCACAACCCTCCCTCCCAGAGTGAGTGTCCTGACCAGCCCCACCCCCATCCATTTTCAAACTTCTACATTAAGTAAAGGCCAGTTTTGGGTTTCCTTTTTTTTAATTTTAAGTTCAATTAATTAACAATATAGTGTATTATTAGTTTTAGAGGTAGAGTTCAGTGATTCATCAATTGCATACAACACCCAGTGCTCATTCCATCACGTGCCCTCCTTCATGCCCACCACCTAGTCACCCCATCCCCCCCCACCTCCCCTCCAGCAAGCCTCAGTTTCTTTCCTATGCTTAAGAAGTCTCTTACGGTTTTTCTCCCTCTCTGGTTTCATCTTGTTTTATTCTTCCCAGGTTTTTTTTTTTTTACTAACCAGAATCATGCTGTATGTATTGTCCATGTGCTTTTTGGAGATGTTCTCAGCCTAGCACACTCCTTTTATCCATTCTATATTCCACAGAAATAGATGTTTGGGTTGCTTCATTCTGCTGTTATAATTATTCCCACTTTTGTGCACAAACTTGGGCACAGGGGCTGAAATTTGAGGGGAACAGTGTCAATTTGAGCCCTTGGCAATCTGAGGTGAAGGCATGTTGATGTGGCATTTAGCAGGTGGCAGGCTGTGCACGCTGACTCGGGCAGGAGGGCGGGTGGACCGTGAATTTGGGACCCACAGGCCGATGGCATCATGTGTGACAGGGACGTGGCTGATTTTGCTCTTAATTTTTGTTTTTCTGGGAAACTTGATCTCTCCCTCTATTCTAAATGAAAGCCTTGCTGGATAGAGTATTCTTGGCTGTAGATTTTTTCCTTTTAGCAGTTGGAATTTATCATGCTGTTTCCTTCTGGCCTGCAGAGTTTCTGCTGAAAAACCCACTGATAGCTGTATGGGGTTTCCCTTGTATGTACCTGCTTTCCTTTCTCTTGCTGCTTTTAAAATTCTCTCTTTATCACTACTTTTGGCCATCTTATTTACTTTGTGTCTTGGCGCAGACCTCTTTGGGTTGGTTGTGTTGGGGGCTCTCTGTGCCTCCTGGATCTGGATTTCTCTTTCCTTCCCCAGATTCAGGAAGTTTTCAGCTTTTATTTCTTCAGACAAATCTTCTGCCCCCTTTCCTTGCTCTTCTCCTTCTGGGATCCCTATCATGCGACTGTTATGCCTGACAGTGTTGCTGAGTTCCCTGGGTCTATTTTCATTTTGCGTATTTTTCCCCCCTCTCATCTGCTCAGCTTGATTGCTTTCCATGACTCTGTCCCCCAGGTGGCTGATCCTTTCTACTTCCTCTTGCTTGCTATTTATTCCAGATGCTCTATTTTTATTTCCATTTAGTGAGTCCAATAGCTCTAATTGGTTCTTTTTTACGTCTTCTAGCTCTTGGTGGAGGGTCTCATGGAGGTCCTGCAGTCCTTCCTCAATTCTAGCGAGCATCTTTATGAGCGTTACTTTAAATTCGCTATCAGACATATTACTTATCTCCGTTTCGCTTAGGTCTCCTACTCTGATTTTGTCCTGTTCTTTGATTTGGGACATATTCCTCTGTCTCCTCATTCTGTCTCTTGTGTTGTCTGTTTCTCTGTGTTAGGAAAGTCAGCTCCGTCTCCTGCACTTGAAAGTAGTGGCTTTATGAAGAGGTTCTGCAGTGCAATGTCTGTTCCCCAGAACCTGGTGCTTCAGGGGGTGTCTCCTATGTGTGTTGCCCCAGGGGTGTCCTCCCGTTGTGGCTGGGATGTGTTTGCCTTCAGTCCTGTTGTCTGTGATGGCTCCCTGCCTGTTGTGGGCAGAGTCTGGTGCCCGTGGTGTTAGTGGGCTGCTCCGGGGCTGCCTTGGGCTGGAGTTGAGTCAGACCAGGCGTTTGCCAGAGATGCAGTAGCACCAAACTGCAGGCCCTGTCCCTGTGTCGTCCCCGGAGAAGCTTCTGTTCGTGGGTGGGGCCTGCAGTCAGACCAGCTGCCTGCCCTCAGCCCACTGCTGGGGTCACAGTCAGACGGGTGTGTGCTTATCTTCCCCTCTCCCTGGGGCAGGACTCACTTTGGAGTGGTGCTGACCCTTGTCTGGGCCGCGCGCACACTGCCAGGCTTGTGGCACTGCTTTGACGGGATCTTGCCAAGAGCGATCGGAGGGGATGGATCTGCAAAGCACACGGGGGGCGGGGCAGGGTTAGCAAGGTTTTGCGAGCTCGTGGTGGTTCCCTGCAGAAGGGGCCTGCAGCACCAGGACAGACGCAGGCCAGGCGGGAGGGTTCATAGAAGCACAACGGGTGGTGGGTGGGGGTGGGTTAGGTGGTGCAAGCAAGTTAGGTGGAGGATCAAGGTTAGCAAGGTTTGCGGGCTGATGGTTCCCTGTGGGAGGGGCCCTGAAGCACCGGGACTGAGGCAGGCCAGGCCGGAGAGGCGGCTCCACAGAAGCAGGGGGGATTGTTAGGTGGAGAGTATCCACGCTGGTTCCCGCAGGCACGTTGCTGGGGATCTAGGCTGGGGGGCGGGGAGGGAAGCGCCTGCAAGCGCTTGTCCCTGGAGGAGTCCCCACCGACCTCTGTCCCTCCGGGACACAGGTTGAGATGAATCAACAACTCTCCCATATACCCCAGGCATTTTTCAAACTGCTGGTTCTACCCAGTATCTCACGGGCTGTTTGCTCTGCTGTCCTTTTAGGGCAAGGCCTCGGCTTCCTCTCTCCGGGAGCCAAGCTGCTAATTTTTAAAAGCCCAGGTGTTAAGTTCCGCTGGTTGTAAGAACTCAGGAAATTCGGCCCCTCTGGATTTCCCAGCCGAATGCTCTGGGGGGTCTATCCTGCCCCTGGGCTCCCCCGATGTGCGGGTCCGCTGCCTCCCTCCCGCCCGCCGCGCGGGCCGCCTCTCCGCCGGGTCCTACCTGCTTCGCTGTGGCCTCTTGTCTGTGCCGGGCTGCGGAGAGTCTGTTCTGCCAGTTTTCGGGCTGCTTTCTGGGTTATGCCGACGTGGGTGCTCTCTAGGCGGCCACGCGACAAGAGGTCACCCAGGGACACCCTACCCTGCTATCTTCCCAGCAGCGTCTGCTCCCGGCCGGGGGGCGGGGCCTGCGCAGGCGCGGCCGCTAAATGGCGCCCAAGCCAGTAAGATGAGGCCCCGTGGCTGCCGGGGAGGGCTTCCGGCCCCGTCCCTGAGCTACTTCCTAGAAGCCCTCCGGGATTCTCCCAAGCCTGACTGTCTCAGTAAACACCTGGGAGGTTGTGCGGAGGGAGCGGGGCGCCCACGATGGGTCCACAGGCGGTGCCAGGCTGCAGCCCAGGGGCGGGGGCGCTGCCTTGTGATTCACAGCAGTTCGGGGAGCACTTGGGGGGCGCGGGCGGGGGGACTTGCAGCGAGGGCGCCGGCGCTCCCCCTTGCAGGGGACGTACAGGCCAGACGGCTGTGGGGGCGGGGGGGGGGGTCTCTGCTGGGCACTGAGGTGCGGAGTGGCTCTAGGATAGCCCCTGCCCAGGGGCCTGCCGTCGGGTAGAGGAAGTAGACACTGGACGGACGCCAATATGTGTTCTGGGCACCGCTCTACTGGTCACTTCCCGATCAAACTGGGTGACATGAGGGAGGTGCGCTGAAGCCCCCGCAGCCCATGTCCAGGGGAGGGAGGGTGTGGCCCTTATCCCCTCTCTCCAGGAAAGCTGTAGGATTCCGGAACTATCCTCAACCCCTCTGTCCCCAAGTTCAGCGTCCCCGCCGCTAGGTCGCCCGCCCACAGCAGCGCCACGGCCTCCCCAGCGGCAGAAGCTGTCCCGGGCTCCCAGGGCTGGGGTTCTGGCCTGATTTGGTTAAATAATGAAGTTGCAGAGAACCATGAGCCCCCAGACCAAGTTCCTAGCACAGTGTAGGTGCTCCAAGAGCATTGTGGAGGAGGAAGAACGGACAAGAGACAAGCTGCGGTCGAGTGATCTCCCATAGATCTCCCATAGATGGCTGCACCATCTCATGGGTGAGCACCCTCCACCCCTGGGCGACATGCACACCCTGCGTGGGGCTGGGCTCCGTTGCCTCCCCTGGGATCTGAGGAGTCTGGAACTACTATCAAAACCATGTTCCGTGGTGGTCGTGCTCCCAGTGCCCCTGGCATGCTCTCTCTTGGGACACCCCCCTGGATCCCTGAGCACCGTGGAGAAGTCCACCTGCCGCAACCCAAATTGCAGATTTGTAAACAGGCACATTTTTGAGGTCATTCTGGGCTTGGTGGTGCCTCACGGCATCAGATAATGAAACACAAAGCCCAAAGCTGGGGATGAACCACTATCCCAATTTGCCTGGGCTTGAGGTTTGCAGACTTTCAGTGCTGACACTGAGAGAGCCCCAGTCCTGCTGAGGGGAAGCAGTGGTTCCCCAACTTCTGAGTGCATCAGAGACACCTGGGCACTTAATGAAAACACAGAGGGCTGGCTCTACCCCTGGAGTTCCCAGTTCAGTGGGTCTAGTGTGGAGTCCAATCACTGGCACTTCTAACCAGTTCCTGGGTGCTACTTGCTCCTGGTTGGGAGCCCAAACTTCCAGAACAACTGGCCTGAGTGAAAGGGTGTTTGGGACCTGCAAATCCCAGTTTACTGGGTGTCCCAGTACTCCATTTTGTCTGGTCCAGCGGTGTGGATACAGAGGAGGTCAAGCTCCTCCAGCTGTCCACCAGTAGAAACCCAGAGCTCGCTGGCACGGTGGTTGGTTGCTGTGGAAACAAGGCTAAGCCCAGAAGTGCCCAGGCTCCTTGGCACCTGCTTCCCGGAGGGAACCCAGCCGCTGGGGAGGAGTGGACAAACAAAGGGAGCAGGGATGGGGCGCCTGGGTGGCTCGGTCGTTAAGCGTCTGCCTTCGGCTCGGGTCATGGTTCCAGGGTCCTGGGATCGAGCCCCGCATCGGGCTCCCTGCTCGGCGGGAAGCCTGCTTCTCCCTCTCCCACTCCCCCTGCTTGTGTTCCCTCTCTCGCCGTCTCTCTGTCAAATAAATAAAATCTTTAAAAAAAACCAAAGGGAGCAGGGATCAGCCCCCCCCCGCCCCCCCAGGGAGCAACCCAGAGCAACCTCAGGACCGAGTCTTCTGGAAAGGAAATCACTCAGCTCCCATGGTCCCTGGCTTGAGTTCCAGAGCTAGAAGGGAGCTTTGCAATCATTGGGCCAACCTCCTCTTTTCCCCGGGGACGAGGCAGCCATGAGCTGACATGGCTTGCTGAGAACACTCACTGAGAACAGACAGTTGGAAGAAGCTTCTCCCCTTCCAGCCACCTCCCCACGACTCCTCCCTCCAGCCAAGAATGCCCACAGCTCCTAACTCCACTCTGCCCCACAGCTGGGAGCCCTCCACCTTCGCGGGTCCTCTACCTCCTGGATGTCTGAAGTCCACATCCGCACTGGCTGCCATGAACCGCAAGCCTGAGCGGAACGAAGGTGGAGAGTGGCTGCCTTATGTTAGGACACCGAGCACAAGCGCACCCAAACCCCAGGGTTAAAAGTGCAGATTCCTGGACCCACCCCTGAGACTGAGTCAGTAGGTTTGGGATGGGGCCCTGACACTTTCAACAAGAGCCCTAGGTAACAACACCCCAGCATCATCTGCCACAGCCAGCCACCCGGGAAGAAGTGAGGAAGTGACAGAAAGGAAGCGGGGTGATTGATTCAGCTCTAAAACCTGACAATGCACCAGGCAGAGCGAGGATGTCCCTGGGGCTCACGGACAATGGGAGGGGAGGCCTGGAGTGAGTTCGCTCATCTCTCATGGCTCATTTCTCCCATCCAGCCGGAATCAGTTACTCTCAGGCAGTGTTGACTCACTCCCACCCAAATTCAGGAACCCTGGGGAGGGCTGACTGGGTCGGGTACGGAAATCAGGTGAGTGAGGCCTACATGGGTCCCCACAGCTCAGGCCTGGGTCGGCACCACTCAGGGCCTGAGGGAGGGTGTGGTCAAGAAGGGGTGGGTTGGGGGAAGACTGCACCAGATTTTTTGTTCCAGGCTGTGGAGGCTTCTCCCAACCACTGAGCCTCTGGGCAGGACACCTGGTGTGGTAGCCAGCATCCAAGATGGCGCCATGATTCTTGTGTCCTGGTCTTCATGTCCCTGTGTCGTCCCTTCCACATCGAACGGGACTGACTTGTGTAACTGATAGTAAATGGCAGAAGTAATGGGAGTGTCTTCCACCCTAGGCCCTAAGAAACATTGCAGCTTCTTCCTTGCTCATGGATCATTGGCTCTGGGGGTACCAGGTGCCCAAAATTTAAGGACACTCAATCGGCCCTACGGAGCAGGGTTGAGACGAGGATGAGTGAGGCACTTGCCTCTGGCACAAAATTTAAGGGGTTGCCAACAAAGTAAGATATTTTATTTTTTAAGATTTTTTATTTATTCATTTGAGAGAGACTCACAGATTGAGAGTAGGAACAGGGGGGAGAGTCAGAGGGAGAAGCAGACTCCCCACTGAGCAGGGAGCCCGACGTGGGACTCGATCCCAGGATCCCGGGATCATGACCTGAGCTGAAGCAGACGCTCAGCCGACTGACTCATGCAGGCACCCCCCAAAAATAGATATTTTAATGGTATTTTAAAAATAAAAATTCAAAAAAAATAAAATTAAATTAAAAAATAAATAAAAATTCGGGGCACCTGGGTGGCTCAGTCGTTAAGTATCTGCCTTCAGCTCAGGTCATGATCCCGGGATCCTGGGATCGAGCCCCGCATCGGGCTCCCTGCTTAGCGGGAAGCCTGCTTCTCCCTCTCCCACTCCCCCTTGCTGTGTCTCTCTCTGTCAAATAATAAAAAATAAAAATTCATGCCAAATATGAACAAAACATCAATTTTAAAGCCTTCACAAGCTTTAGCTGAACGGTACTGGAGCCTGAAACAGAAGGAAAGATCAGTGACCATGGTCCCACCAGCAGGTGCAGGAGCCCGCCAGGAGCGCGGGAGCCCCGGGCCCGGGGCTGAGCATCTAGTGACACTCATCCCCCTAACAGGCACCTGGATAGAAGCAGGCACGTGTCATCGTCTGGCTCCAGGAGAAAGGCGGCAGTCCGTCAGGACAGGACACGGGTGCTGCGCCGGAGTGACCACGAAGCCCGCCTCCTTCCAGCCACCTACAGACCCACACCCACCGTCTGATACAGACGCCGAGCGAGCAGCGCAGGTGTGGAAACACAGTCTGCAAGGGCCCCTGCTGAGCACCTTCGTGTGTCCACGTCACCCCCGGACAGCTTCCGAGGTGTGCTCTGTGAGCCCGGACAGGGAAGCAGAGTTACAGGGCAAGTCTGTGCAGACACATGAGGGGCGGAGCGGGGCTTTGCCTGCAGGCCATGTGGCTCGGCCGCCTGCAGAGCCGCATCTCCGCTCTGCCAAGTGCGCGCTGTCTACACTGGGTAAATTACTTACCTCCCTAGGGCACACGGTGTGTTTAGGGCACTAAGCGCCTTGGTTGGCACAGAAACGCCGGGCCCTGGCCATCATTCCTCTGTCAGGTGGAAATGAACTTCAGACGGTAGCTTCCACTCGCAGTGTCCACCGGTCTCGTTCTCTGCTTCTTGCTCTGCTGCGGACCTGGATACCCGCCCCTCCCCCGGCAGGGACCGCTTGGCCTCTCCCGCGGGTGTCCCCACGCCTCCACCCTCGCACCAGGCAGGAGTGCGGCCAGCCAGGGCCGGTGGGGCAGGTGGACGACCGAGGCAGGAGCCAGAAGTCCCCTGGCGTGGGTGAGCCCCGAGGGCCTCCGTCCAGCTTGCTCGCAGGCTCTGGCCCCTGGCCCTTGAGACTTCCTGAGCAGATCCACTTGAGCGCAGACACCCGGCCCAGCAGCAGGCTGCCACCTGGTTGGATCCCCGGCCTCAGAGTGGGAATGAGGAGCAGGTGACAGGGGCGGGCTGGGGCGCCACTGGGAGCGGGGCTGGAGGCCCCACCTCCGCTCTCCTGCCCCGCCCCCTCCCCAGTCGCATGGGCCCAGCAGCTCTGTGGGCTCAGGCTGAGGACCCTGTGGTGTGGCTGGTGTGCAGGCAATGCTGGCCCGACTCTCCCGGAGCCTAAGTCTTCTAAGTCTTCTTGATTTGCTCCCTCCTCTACTGGCCGAAGCCTTCTCCTTTCCTGGGAAGGGGGCGTGGAGGAGGGCACCACAGGAGCCCCGGAGGAAAAGGGCAGCCCTGTCCCCAGGGTCCAGCCCCGGGGGGGAGGCCGGCAAGAGCCAGGAGGGCTCCCATGTCTGGGGGCTCTGGGGGCGGCCTTGCAAGCCAGGGCCTCAGTGGAGGGGAGCAGAGGCACTGGAAGAAAGGCCCCGAAGGGCAACTGATGAATTCCGGGCCATGTCCCTGCAGCCAGTGCGGAGCAGGGAGGCAGGTGGAGCCCCGTGTGGGTGAGTGCAGTAACCAGCCCTGCTCTAACGGTCTGGTGTCTATCTAGAACCCTCTGCGGATCCACAGGGTTTTCAGCGTGCAGGGACGGAGGGACTAGGAGACCTGCTTTTGCAAGCTCTCTGCCTGCGCCGCAGAGGAGGGGCCAGGCATGGAGTGCGGGTGGCCCTGCGGGGGCTTGGTGGGGGGGCTGGCGTGGGTGACACCTGCCGGGTGGGTATCACTGGGGTTCGGGGACAGATGAGGTGAGAATCTGAAGACACCGCCACTCACGGACCGGAGGCATTTGGGGAGGGCAGATTTGGGGAGGCGTGGGACATACTGGGTCGGACACCAGTGGGACTCCATGGGTGAATCCAGCAGGTGTCCCGGTGGTGCCATGTACCACGCACCCCTCTCCCCCCAGTGTCCGCAGGAGACTTCCCTCCCCCTCCCTGTGGCCCCCAACCTGCCCCGGCGTCAAGGGCCTCCCTCCGTGGTCCCCAGCAGAGGACCCCGAGGACCTGTAACACGGCTCAGAGCCCACCACACCAGGCGGGGGTCCCTCGGGGTGACTAGCCCGGCCAGCCTCTGCAGACTGCCAGAGAGCAGCTGCTGTCCCCTCAGCTCCGGCTCCAGAGTCCGTCCACGTGAGCGGCAGCCGCACCCCCACCTCCGGCCCCACCTCTCCACTCCCGACGGAACAGAGAAACCTTCTCACAGTACTCTGCGCCAGCACCCTCTCACCATGCGGCCGGCGTCACCTAGCTGCAATCCACACCCTTACCAGCCTGCGAAGCCCTCCCGGCTGTGCCCCTGCCGTCCCCCTGACCTCACCCCCCGCTCTCCTCCGCAGCTCCGAGCTCCACTGGCCACAAACTCACTTCTTGGGTCCGAGCCCTTTGAGAACAGGGTGAAAGCTGAGAAAAAGGCCCACCCACGTGTCCAAATCCGGCTTACAGGTTTCCAGAGGGTGCCTGGAAACAGCCTAACCACAGGGTCCAAAGACCAAACCAGGAGCATCCCCCTCCCCCAGATTCTTGAAACTGCCAAACTGGTTTCCCACTTACTGATTGCAAAAGGGGTTTTACACACAGAACCTTGCTGTCCCAGCTAAGCAAGTCATGCGGGGGCTCCCGTTTCCTGGATTACAAAAGAGGAAGCCCAGGAACCAGCCTCCCCTGCAGCCAGACCCCTAGGCACATGGGCCTTTAGGAGACAGGTGGAGGGACCGGGGGCCCAGGAAGGGGTGGGAGTGCGCCCAGAGCTGCAGCAGGAAATCGGGAGGACGCTGGAAGCCAGCAAAGATTTTCAAGAAGGAACTAAATAAACAGGGTCAAATATTGTGAAGCAGCTGGGGCACAAAGAGATCACTAGCTTTAAGCAGATTGTTGGTGACCTTCGTTCGGTGGGGGTAGAAGCCAGCCTCGTGTTGAGACAGAAGAGGCCAGGACTTCCTCCCCATGTGCAGTGGGAAGGAGATGGGGCAAGAGCGCAACGGGGGCCGGGCTCAAGGGATGCGAACTTTCTTCCTCTTAGGATGAACCTCAAGTCTGCTTACCTGCTGAAGGGGAAGTGGTGGGGAACAGGACACGAGGACAGGACGTGGGGACAGGATGCGGGGACAGGGGTGGAACCGGACAGGATGATGGGAAGCAAGGTCAGCGGAGATGAGGAGGTGCAGGGCACGCCTCGGGGCCTTTTCACTTGCTGGTAGCAGGTGCGCTCACTTGTGGATGGGGGCCAGGAATGGCTGATGCAGGGGCACCAAGGTCAAGGCCGCAGGACCCGACAAGGGACAGGGGCTTCCCTCCAGCAGCACAAACAGGCTCCGGGCTGGAGGCTTTTGTTTTTTCTCCTCCTACTGCAAGCCCTCTTCCTGCAAGCCAGCAATCTCCCCCGCTCCCCGCGTGGCAGTCATAACATGGAGACACAAGGTCATGGCCTGTATTTACAGGTAAAATAGTACAGTCCCACTGGAGCGCACATACCGAGGCCCTGCAAAATGACTGTGAAAACCAGGGAATTTAAAAAACCGGTTTCCAGGTAAAATAGCTGGGTAGCTCCAAATCTAGTTTGGGCTCTGCTGCAAATTGTATGCTTTTAGGGAGGTGTGGTGGTGTTGAAAGAGGGTGGAACTGGACGCAGCAGTTTCTCAGCTGAGGCTTCGAGCCCGAGGAAGTTCTCTGAGTCTGTGAGCCCTGGAACAGCCCCAGGGGCTCTGGCTGGTGACTGACCCTGGCAGGGGGCGGATACAGCGAGCATCGCTGGGCATGTGGCTACTCACCCTCCAGGGACTGTAACAAGTCTGGAGTGTCCTCCAGCCACTTGTTCTTCCTTTAAATGTCTCTCTAGAACTTGGGGTGGTTTCTGGCTTTGTAGGAGGGGTACCAGAAGGAACAAGGACTGCTCTGTGCAGGAAAGTACCGCCCATCATGAGGATGTGACCGCTGGCTGACCAGCAGCTGGACTCCAGCACGTGGAGGCTCCTCACCCCCTCCCCTGTCCCTGGAATGTGGGTTCCGGTTACCTCGCCCAGAAGCTGCCCCCAGGACGACCTTGAGACAGTGATGAGGTGCTGGGACCATCAGGAGGGAGGGGGTATGTGACTGAACCTGAGCTGAGGCTCTATGAACGGTGAGGATGTGGCGGGTGGGCCGACGGGCACGGGGATCCACCAACTCGCAGCCCCTAAGACAAGCCTCATAGGTCTGCTTCCTGTGCTTGTTCAACCCATCTAGAGTGGCCTGCCTCTTTCCTCCATCCCTCCCCTGTCCACTGTGTCTGGGTGCCGGCTTCAGATCACACCCGGGATGCTGCTGATGGGGTGAACCAGCACCCAGGACAGAAGAATGGCTGTCCCAAACATCTCCGAGATCAGCCATCTGGTCCCACCTGCCCATTTCCCAGCTAAGAAACCCAAGTCCAGCCCAGAGCAGTCTCCTGTCTTGTCAGCCTCACAGCTGGTGGAAGGTGCACCATCGGCCTGGGGGGCAGGCAGGCAGGGTGTCCCGGGGAGACAGAGAAACAGGAAAGAGACAGGCAGCCCGTTCAGACACTAGCAACTCGTACATGAAGCCAGAAAGTAGTCCAGAGATTCCGCTACACCACCTCTGGGCCAGAAGAAACAAAAGTCCTCACTGTGGTCTTACGCAATCCCCCAGGACTGGCCCGCCCGTCTGTGTACTCCATAGTGTAATATACAGATTTCCCCAAGACTACGGAAGTATTCAACCCCTCAGGCAGGAACAGGACTCAGAGAATACTAATAAATGGGACATCAAGTGTTTGCCACAGGACTTTTAATCCTTTAAGGGATTTAATTATCTGCATGAGCTAGAGGAATGTGCTCCCGGAGAGATCTGTACCATTCTCCCGGCCGGCTCGGCAGGAGAGGCTTCTAGGGACGGCATCTGCCCCCAGACACAATCAGCGGAGGCTCCAGGCAGTTGCTGGCTGCCTCCTGTGGAGCAGGCTGAGCTCTGAGCCCCACGTTCACTGTGGGGACAATACAGGCTGAACCCCTCGGTCTCCTCACACCTGCCGAGGAAAGGAGCTTTAAAAGAAAAAGCAGAAGCCCCTGGAAGAGTAGTCAAATAAAGCTCTTCAAGACAACAAAGGAAATGCTCACTGAACGCTCACCTCCAAGTACGACCAACCACTCGCTGGGACACAGCTGTGCCCACCAGACCGTGACCCTGAAGCTTATTCTCCACAGAGCCCCCAAGTCCAGTGGGTGGAGGCAGAGTGTCATCCACTCTGCAGCCTCTGCACCTACTGTTTAAAAGGTTTAGCAAATGGGCTCGTGCTGTTTAGTAAAAAAGCAACAGCCTTCCAAAAATGAACCTGTCCAACCCACAGAACCGGAGAAAACATTTACTGATCATCCATCTGGTAAGGCATGGAGATCCAGAATATATAAAGAACCTCTACAACTCAACAACAACACGAACAACCCAATTTAAAAATGGGCAAAGGATGTGAATAGAGGTTTCTATAAATAATAATAAAGAATAAAATCTAAAAGATGCTCGGGGTGCCGGGGTGGCTCAGTTGGTGAAGCGTCTGCCTTTGGCTCAGGTCATGGTCCCAGGGTCCTGGGATTGAGCCCCGCATCGGGCTCCCTGCTCAGCAGGAAGCCTGCTTCTCCCTCTCCCACTCCCCCTGCTTGTGTTCTCTCTCTCGCTGTGTCTCTCTCTGTCAAATAAACAAATAAAATCTTAAAAAAAAAATGTAAAAGATGCTCAACAGCACTCATCAGTTAGGGACATGCAAATCACAACTATGAGATCCGCTTCCCACCCACTAGAACGGCTGTTTTACACACACACACACACACACGTATATATATAACAGGTGTTACAGAGAAACTGGAACTTTTTTTTTTTAAAGAGAGCAGGAGGGGAAGGGCAGAGGGAGAGGGAATTTTTTTTTTAAGATTTTATTTATGTATTTGAGAGAGCGAGTGAGCAAGAGAGCGAACGAGCAGGGGGAGCAGCAGAGGGAGAGGGAGAAGCAGGCTCCCTGCTGAGTGCAGATCCCGGTGTGGGACTTGATCCCAGGACCGTGAGATCATGAGCTGAGCCGAAGGCAGCCGCTTAACCAACTGAGCCAGCCAGGCGCCCCGAGAGAGAGAATCTTAAGCAGGTTCCATGCATGGAGCCCGACGCGGGGCTCGATCTCACCACCCTGAGATCATGACCTAAGCCAAAATCAAGAGTCGGATGCTCATCTGAGCCACCCAGGTGCCCCAAAACGGAACCCCTGTGTTTTCCTGGTAGAAATGTACACTGCTGCAGCCACGGGGGAAGTGAGTGGTATGGCAATTTATAGAAAACTAAAAATTAGAAGTACCACGTGATCTAGCAGTCCCACTGGTGGGTATATGCCCCAAAGATTTGAAAGTAGGGTCTCAAGAAGAGAGAGCTGCACACCCCCGTTCACAGCAGCACTATTCACAGTAGCCAAGAGGTGGGCACAGCCCAAATATCCAACACTGGAAGAATGGACACACAGAATGTGGTGTGCACACACACAACGTAGTAGTCTCCAGCCTTCGATGGGAAGGAGACTCTGACGCCTGCTACAACACGGATGGATCTTGAAGACATTATGTTAACTGAGAAAAGCCAGGAACAAAAAGACAAATATTGTATGACTCCATTTATATGCAGGACCGAGACTGGTCCAAGTCATGGCAATAGAAAGCAGGCCATCCTTCCTTTCTAAGGCTGAAGACTATTCCATTGTGTGTGGACGAACCGTATTTTGTGCGTCCATTCTTCCATTCCGGTTATCAGAGGCAGGGGAAAGGGACAGAGGAGTTACTGTTTAGGGGGACAGAGTTTGGGAAGATGAAAGAGTTCTGGAGACGGACGGCGGGGGTGGGGGCACAACAGTGTGAATGTCCTTAACACCACTGAAACTGGACACTTAAACATGGTTCATATGATACAGCAGGGAGCTCAATGTGGGGCTCCATCCCAGGGCCCTGGGATCATGACCTGAGCTGAACACAGATGCTTAACTGACTGAGCCACCCAGGTGCTCAAAATTAGAAAATATTTTAAGTGAAAGGTAAAAAACCCAATATACCAAACTTATGGGATGCAGCTAAAACAGAGTTTAAAGGGAAATTTATAGCTTTTAATTATTAGATTAGACAAAGAAAGATCTCTAATTAATAACCTAAGTTTTGGGACACCTGGGTGGCTCAGTTGGTTAAGTGTCTGCCTTCAGCTCAGGTCATGATCCCAGGGTCCTAGGATCGAGTCCTGCATCGGGCTCCCTGCTCTGCGGGGAGTCTGCTTCTCCCTCTGCCTGCCGCTCTCCCTCTCTCTGACAAGTAGATAGATGAAATCTTAAAAAATAATAATAATAATAACCTAAGTTTCTACCTTCAGAAATTGGGGGAGGGGTGCCTGGGTACCTCAGTTAGTTAAGCGTCTGCCTTCAGCTCAGGTCATGATCCTGGAGTTCCGAGATCGAATCCCTGGTTGGGCTCCCTGCTCAGCAGGGAGGCTGCTTCTCCCTCTGCCTCTGCCCTTCTCCCTGCTCCTTCTCTCTCTCTCTCTCTCGTTCACTCACTCTCTCTCACATAAATAAAATCTTTAAAAAAAAAAAAGAAACTGGGGGGAAAGGGAGCAATTAAACCCAAAACAAACAAAAAGAATGAAGCAATAAGTAGAATCAATTCAACTTAAAATATAGAAACAATAGAAAAAAAAATCAATGAAACCAACAGCTGAGTCTTTGAAAATATCAATAAATTGATATTTCTCTAGCCAATCAGATCAAAAGAGAGAGGGAAGACACAAATTACCTGTGGGAATGAAAGAGGAGACCACACTACAGATCCTCAGACATTAATAATATAAAATATTATGATGAAATTTATGCAAATAAATGATAGCTTGATGAAATGGAAAAACTCCTTGAAAGGAACAAACTACAAAGCTCACTCAAGAAGAAACAGGGGCGCCGGGCCGGCTCAGTCTGTAGAGCATGTGACTCTTGATCTCGGGGTTGTGAGCTGAAGCCCCACGCTAGCCTACTTAAAAAAAAAAAAAAAAAGGAAGAAAGAGAGAACCTGAATATAATATAATATTATATATATATATATATATATAAAAAAATAAAAAAAAAAAGGAAAAAAGTAAAAAAAAAAAAAAAAAAAAGAAAAATTACAGAAAAAAAGAAAATTACAGGCCTAGATAGCTTCTCTGGAAATTTCTACCAACATTTAAATAAGAAATAATAACTGTTTCAGCAAATATAAGAGGTTATACTTCCCAATTCATTTTATGAAGCCTTCAATTACTGATCCCAAAACCAGACCAAGACATTACCAGAAAACAAAACTACATATCAATATCCTTCATGAACACAGGCATAAAATTCCTTAACAAGGTATTAGCAAATTGAATCCGGGGATATAGAAGAAGGATCATTACCAAGTGGGCCTTATTCCAGAAATGCAAAGTTGGTTCAACATCTGAAAAGCAATCAGTGTAATTCACCATATCAACAGGCCAAAAGAGAAAAGTCACATGATCTCATCTCCACAGATGCTGAAAAAGCATTTGGCAATATTCAACATATAACAAAAACTCTCAGCAAACTAAGAGAAGATGGGAACTTCCTCAACCTGATAAAGGAAAACCTACGGCTATCATCATCCTTAATGGTTAAAGACTAAATGTCTTCCCTGTAAGATGTAATGAAGAAAGGATGTCTGCTCTTCCCACTCTTTTTAAACATTGTACTGGAGGTCCTACTCAGTGTTAACAGGCAAGAAAAAGAATTAGGAAGGCATACAGACTGGAAAGAAAGAACTACCTTTGTGGAGGACATCATCTTCTGTATAGAAAGTCTTAAATAATCTAAAAAAGTGAGAAGTAAAAAATCTGACAAGTACACGTTCCATACAAACTAAGTCAACTGAACATTTGGCAAGTGAAATTACAGAAGAAAACAGTACCATTTATGATATTATCAAAAACCATCATATACCTAGAAATAAATCTAACAAAATGCATAGAAGATTTGCACAGTGTAAGCTACAAAACACAGCTGAGAAAGTCAGACTTAAATAAATGGATATACACCAAGACCCAATATTGTTAAGATGTCAATTCTCCCCAGTTCTCCATATAATGATCCATCCATTCACTCATTCATTCATTGTAAAAGTAAACTCTACCCCCAACGTGGGGCTCAAACTCACGACCCCAAGGTCAGGAGTCGTATGCTCCACCGACTGAGCCCGCCAGGCGCCCCTAAGATCAACTAATTTTTGACAAAGGTGCCAAGGTAATTCGAAAGAGGAAAGATTGTCTTTTAAATAAATGGTGGTAGAATATGTAGACATTCATGTCTGCATAGAAAACAACAGACTTTTTTTTTTTTTTTAAGATTTTATTTCTTCATTTGAGAGCAAGCGAGCACAAGAGGGGGTAGGGTCAGAGGGAGGGAGAAGCAGACTCCCCACTGAGCAGGGAGCCTGGTGTGGGACTCGATCCCAGGACTCTGGGATCATGACCCGAGCCAAAGGCAGTTGCTTAACCAACTGAGCCACCTAGGCGCCCCAAAACAACAGACTTTTATTGTTACTTCACAACACATACAAAAATAAACTTAAAACGGATAATAAAGCTAAAATGTAAAACCTAAACTATAAAATTTCTAGAAAACAAACAGCAGAAAACCTCGAGTTAGGCCAAGACTTCTCAGGACACAGAAACTACAAATCATAAAAGAAAAAAGTTGATAACTGAACTTCATTAAGTTAAAATGTCTTCTCATCAAAAGGCACTGTTAGGAAAATGAAAAGGCAAGCCAAAAGAAGGGAAAATATTCTTGTAAAACACACTCCTGATAAAGGGCTTGTATCCCGAAATGTAAGGAACTCACACCAGTAAATAATGAGAAAACAGTGCAGTCAAAAAGGGCAAGAGATGGGGCGCCTGGGTGGGCTCAGTCGTTAAGCGTCTGCCTTCGGCTCAGGTCCTAATCCCAGGGTCCGGGGATGTAGCCCCACATTGGGCTCCCTGCTCCGTGGGAGGCCTGCTTCTCCCTCTGCCCCTCTCCCTGCTTGTGTTCCCTCTCTTGCTGTCTCATTCTCTGTCAAATGAATACAATCTTTAAAAAAAAAAAAGGCAAGAGACACAAACGTGATACTTCAGCAAATAACAGATGGGCGGCAAGTAAGCTCGTGAACACACGCTCAGCACCTCGGTCATTAGGAAGCTGCAAATTACAACCTCGATAAGACACCACCTATTAAATGGCTAAAATTTGAAAAACTGACATACAGGGGCACCTGGGTGGCTCAGTCGTTAAGCGTCTGCCTTGGGCTCAGGACATGATCCCAGAGTCCTGGGATTGAGTCCCGCATCAGGCTCCCTGCTCAGTGGGGAGTCTGCTTCTCTCTCTCCCTCTGCCCGTGCTTGTGCTCTGTCAAATAAAATCTTAAAAAACAACAAAAAACTGACATACAAAATGCTAGTGAGGATATGAAGCAATGAGAGCTCCCGAACAGTGCTAGTGGGAACTTAAAAATGGCACAGCTACTTTGAAAACCAGTTTGGCTGTTTACACACACACACACACACCACACACACACACACACACACACACACACACCACACACACACACACACACCACACACACACACACACACACACACACACACACACACCCCAACTAAACATATACTTACAACTTAGCAAACTGACTCCTAGATATTAACCCACAAGAAATGAGGACCTATGTCCACACAGATACAGGAAGGTTTACAGCAGCTTTATTACTAATTACCCCAAACTGGAAAAACTCACACATCAACAGGTGAATGGATAAACAAAGTACGGCACTTCCAGGCAATGGGCTACTTTCCAGCAACGAAACGGGACTCTGATATATCAACAACATGGGTGGCTCTCAAAAACATCATGCTAAGTGAAAAAGAGCCAGACGCAAGAAGCTCTGTGCTCTGTGGTCACACTTACGTGACGGTTGGGCAAAGGCTCAATCTGTAGGGTCAGAATCAGATCAGTGGCCGCCAGGAGGCGGGGAAAGGGGACTGACTCTAATGGGACAAGGCAAAACATGCTGGCACTGTGACATCTAACAGCGTAAATAAAAAGGTGCGTTTTTACTGTATATAATTTAAATCTCAGTAAACCTCAATACAAATCTGATGATACTTAAAAAGATAATCTGTGACAGCAATAAAAAGTATCGGGGCACCTGGGTGGCTCAGTCGGTTAAGTGTCCGACTCTTGGTTTTGGCTCAGGACGTGATCTCAGGGTCGTGAGATCGAGCCCCATTCAGCGTGGAGTCTGCTTAAGATTCTCTCTCTTCCTTTCCTTCTGCCCCTCCCCCCTCTCAAAAAATTATATATATATATCAGAGATTTATTTTTTTTAAGATTTTATTTATTTATTTGAGAGAAAGGCAGGCAGAGGGAGAAGGAGACTCCCCACTGAGCAGGGAGCCTGATGTGGGGCTCAATCCCAGGACCCTGGGATCATGACCTGAGCTGAAGGCAGACGCTTAACTGACTGAGCCACCCAGGCGTGCCGAACTGTACACTTTAAAATGGTTAACTGTACATGATTTTCACCTAACACAATGAAAAACAAATCCAAGTGAAGCTCCTATGTATTGATATAGGAAGATTACCAAAATAAGTTTCTAAGTGAAGAAAGCCATAGTGTATTAGGTAAGGGAGAATGTATAAATGTCTACCTATTTCCTTGGATTTCATATAAAATTCAAAAGCATTCTGCAAAACACTATTATCTCCTTTTTCTGGCAATGCACATTATTATGGAATGATAAACCTCAAAATCAGGGTAATGATTATCTTTGGGAGGAAGAAAGAGCCAAATGTCATCAGGAAAAGATACACAGGGCTCAAACTCTCTCATTCCTGTTTTATTACTTCAACAAGATCCGATGAGCACGAGACAAAAACAATGACCAATGTGACCAGTGTGGGTGGTGGGTACGTGTACTCATACTACGCTCTATACCTTTTTGTATGCTAGAATTCTAGAAGTGAAGATTAGGAAAAGAACACAGGAAGGAATTTCCCAAATGATAACTATTCTTCATGGGAAGTTTATCATTTTAGTTTCACGCTTTTCCATCTCTGTATACTGTCTAAATTTTCCACAGTAAATGAGGACTCCTGTAATGGGGAGAAGATCAATGAAAGCTACGGATTTCAAAACTCAGCCGACAAATGTAGTCTAACCGTGCACTGGGAGCCATGTCTGTTTCATAGTAGATACGCCCCTCTCTGAGTTGTGGCTGGGCACGTGACTGCCCAGCAGACACTGCCGCTGGAGGGGGCCGTGGGACTAAGTGCTTGCTGACGGAACAGAAATAAGGGTTCTCCCTTTAAAATGGGGCATGTATCCCTGCCCCTCCACTCCCACCTCCCTCACTGAACTGGGGATGTGATCCTGGCAAGCCTGCTTCTAACCAATGCATATGAAACAATCCCATCCCCTAGGATGGTAGAGAAGCAAAATTAAAGAAACTTGGGGCTCTTGATCACTTCACGAAGTCCTGAAACCGACCCGTCCTGTACCACCTGCCTCCTTTGGCCTGTTCATAAGCTTGAACTATCTTACTTGAGCCACTTTATTTTTTTTAATTTAATTATATATATATTTTTAAAGATTTTATTTATTTGACAGAGAGAGACACAGCAAAAGAGGGAACACAAGCAGGGGGAGTGGGAGAGGGAGAAGCAGGCCTCCCGCAGAGCAGGGAGCCCGATGCGGGGCTCGATACCCATGCCACTTTATTTTTGAATCTCTGTTGTCCCAGATTAGTTGGCATCCTAACTAATAATGCCAGGGACAACAGCTTAAGGTTGTGCCTTCCATCTCTGCTACTGGATACCATTTAAGAGCATGGAACTACCCATCTTTTTTTTTTTTTTTAGATTTTATTTGAGAGAGAAAGAGTGAGAGAATGAGCATGAGCGGGGAAGGTGGGAGAGGAAGAAGCAGACTCCTCACTGAGCAGGGAGCCCAACGTGGGGCTCGATCCCAGGATCCCGGGATCCCGACACAAGCCAAAGGCAGATGCTTAGCTGACTGAGCCACCCAGGTGCCCCACTACCACTCTTTTATAAAGGCAATGTAAGCTCTCTCAATCAACCTAGAAAATAATGCAATACTCGAATGTAAATCCCATTAAGACTTTTCATGAAATATGACAGGCTAATGATTAAATGTTCATACAGAACAGAGGTTCAAAAATAGGTAAGAGAAAGTATCCAAAAACGGGGAGATTTGCCTTGTATAAAAATATGTATTAGCACATAAGTGGTCAGATAAATGGAACAGAATTCAGAAGCAGATATATATATGCACATATATGTGTGTATATGTATATACATATATATGGAAGTCATAAAAGAAAAAAAATGAATGAAACTGACAATACAGATTATAACATCTATGACCAAACACAGACACATATAAATAGGCCTAACGCCATAAACAAAACAGAATAGCAATAAACTGGCAGAAATTATATAATAAGATATATATAATGAATGATCAGTATACAAGCTATATTTTTAATGCTAATAAATCAATATAAAAATTATCTAATTGAAAGATGGGTAGAGGAACACAAACAGGCAATTTATAGGAGAGGAAATACAACTGGCTAATAAAAATAGATGCTTAATCTTACTAGTTATCAGAGAAACACATATGAAGATGAAATTTCATTTTTCACCCATCAGACTGACCAAGACTTCAGTCTGGCAATATGGAGTGTTGACAGGGGAAAAAGCAGTATTCTGCAACACTATGGAGCTGGAAGGGAAATTAGGTCAGCCACTCTGGAGGACAACGTGGCAGGTCTATTAAAAAAAAAAATTGCACAGACCGCGTGAGCCAACAATTCCACTTCTTGGTATCTACCCTTGAAAAACTCATGCAGACGTGCAGGAAGATACGTAAGAGAGCGTTCACTGGCACAGCACTTAGAATAAAAAAACCACAAGGAACCTAAAATGTTCAATTAACAGAAAAATGGCCAAAGAACCACTCTATGGAAGAAACCCAGCAGATTAAAAGAACAGAGTAGACCTCTACTTAGTAAAAGGGAAAATTCTCCATGAACACAGACCGGAATTAAAAGTTACAAAATGCAGACCTTATGAGAAGCATGTTTACATCTCTCTATTCTGCCACACACACAAAAAAGTTATGTCCCCTTCAACTGGAGATATTTAAGTTCATGATTTTGGTAAAGGGTAAAAACTGTCAGAATTGTACAAATAGGACATTAAAGAAAGGTGAAAAAAATCAGCGCATGTAATCACATTTGGACTGGCTCTTTCCATAGACTCGCGAGTCAAGTGAGCAGTTCAGGGCCGGGCTGAACGGAGCAATCACGCTCAAGACTTTGTTAAAACTACAAGAAAGGAATTGACTGCTCCAATTTTTACTGCTCCCCCATGTTTGATGGCCCGAGGCCAAACGCCAAGGTCAGTTCTGGAAAAGTCGGCCACTTCGTTTCCTGGTACTTAAGTATCCTAATCAAATCACAACTTATTAAAAGTGGCATAACAGCTAATAAAAATGGAGCTAATGCTTCTTTCATTACAAAATAAATCAAGCAAAATAATAAGCACCTGAAATAAGGACCACGTAATAAATTCCAAAGAAGGGTGTTGGAAGGACAGTAATCAACTCATCTTAAAAAGCTGCAAGTATGTGAGATAAAAGTCCAAGTCTGATTAATACACATATGGAAATAAAGTTCAGACTGGTTCTCCCCCAAGGAGATCACATGCGCACATTTTTAGGTGGCTGACGGAAGTGCTGAGCTCAGCTCAGCTGGGGAAAGACGACACAAAGACGGTTTTGGTTGCAGACTGTTGCACTCCGAGCCCCCAATGCATTCTTAGCCATCACTTATGATTTTGAACTGGTTGCTTCTCCTCTTCCATAAGGCAGATGGTCAGGACTTGGATGCACAGCTTCCGAGATGTACTCACACACCAACAGCTCTCCGTAAGTGTTCACGGTACCCCAACACGGCAATAAAACCCCAAGATGACCAACTCCTTCTGTCTCTCCAAATCTCACACAAGCAAACGAAATTTGAGGTCCAAGTCAGCCTGCATTTCGGGGGTGGGGGTCATTTTTGGAATAGTTTCTGGCACTCCACATTATCCTGATGGGGGCACTCCCCTGCTTACTGCTTCGCAGGTGCCAGACTGTGGAAAATTTAGAGCAGGGGGTCCCTGTGAACTTCAAGGAACACGCTACGCAGCACATGGTTGTGTGGGGAATAATCTTCTAAGTCCCCTTCAATAAGAAAAGCCAGTGCTTTCCTTTCCACCAAGAAGTCTGAACACTTTAAAATCTTTCCTAACTCTCTGGGGCAATTCACAGCAAAAACCGATCAGTCAGAAATAGTCTTGTTGGTTTTCAACTTTTTAAAACAGAAAAGGTCTTTTGGGCCACTTCTTCTCGTCCTTCCAAAATGAGGAAGTGCAGAACTAACGCTTCAGAGAGTAACTGTAGTAATGAAACGTCAACGGATTACAGATAAACATTTTAATTGATTAAATATATTATTTTCAAGATCTTTTTGAAATCGCACTTGTACTGTACTAATCAACAGCCAAAGGCAATAAAAAAGTTTAAAACCAAAAAATGTTCTGACATGAGCACATATGACAGGAACCACTGCTGTGTAAAGTGACATACACTGCTTCCGAGAACAATGATACTTTTAGAAGATAATTTACCTTAACATGTGCAAGGACAAATCTGTAATCAAAGGCTGGGAGAAATATATATTAGTGCCTGCTTTTTAAAAGTTTATTTTACATTTTAAATACAGTATTTTCTCATTAAAAAAAAAAAAAAAAAAGCCAAGAAGTGCCTAACCCCATGGTTTCTCTACCATATATACATGAGAGCTGATGGAGAGCCTCAAAGTGTTCTAGACAGAACAGTGTGGACACCTCTGAGCTGGAACTAGTGAATCAAAATTAAAAAACACAAATTAAGCACTGCTTAGGAGAAAATAATCCAGTTTCCGAGTAACCAAAAGAGAAAAGAGTTAGGTATGTACAAAACCAGGTATTAAAAAACAGAAATGCAGCA
Source organism: Phoca vitulina (assembly GCF_004348235.1). Classification (NCBI taxonomy): domain Eukaryota; kingdom Metazoa; phylum Chordata; class Mammalia; order Carnivora; family Phocidae; genus Phoca; species Phoca vitulina. Next base: position 484,907 of record NW_022589781.1, on the reverse strand, counting down.
CAAAAACCAACAGCCCCTCGTGTAGTGAACTGTATATAACGCAGCTAATCAATGGAGACCCTCCTACGAGAAGTGATTTATGATTTGAAATTGTAAAAATCTAAGTATTTCAGTAACAACATATAGTAACATTACGTGTGTATTGCCGTCTTTGTTGCTTTCTAGCTATACCACCCCTCCCTTCTGAAAACAAGAATCTCTACACTAGTCGATCACTTACACAAACATGAGGCAATTAATCCATATTTGTTTTCAGTAAGGAAAACAAAAATGTACCTCTTCCCATCTATGAAGACATAATACAGATTAAAGCAATAAAAAAACTTAAGCATGGGCATTTGCATCTCCAATCCTCTCTAGCAAGCAACTCCAAACGGAACTGTGTAGGGTCTGTGCCTAAGTATTAACACACGAAGAGAAAACGGACTGTCTCTGGCAGTCATTCCCACTGACTGCAATGTTACTCCCCACACACCGAATTATATTTGAGTGATTTTATATATTTTAATTCAGTAGGTGCCAATTCGAGTTTATAAAACCCCTACCTATCTGCTTGTGTAGAAAACAGTTTCAATTTGAGGTGCTCTATAAAAGCCCGATCGAGACAAAAAGGAGTTAGTTCTGCTTTGTTACCGGCAGAGTGAGGACCAGAGGAAGAGCAAAAGACTAAGCAGATGCTTGCTAAGACGGATGTCTGAGGTGTTCTAGGTGTCTTGATAGTTCAATTATCAATCAGCTCTGAACATTCTTAAGATTATCTCAGAAAATAATTCTCTGTCATACAACTCTGAACTGAACAGCTGCACTCAAAGCAAAAACAATCTGGGTTGTTCAGAACAAAATCGAATTGAGGCAATCTGTCTATGATCATCTGTGAGGTCTTCAGTTTTTAAGCTTTAAAAATGATGACCTTCATCAAAGTCAGCTGCACCTCACGGAGACTACTGACATGAGGATGTCCCATCAGCGGTCACGGTAACTACGGGCTCTCGTAAGACACATGGAGCAGGCAGCAACGGACTCACCATCGGCCAGGTGGGGTCAACGTGGGGAGGTTTTATTTTGGAGACCTTAAAGATTTAACACGTAGCTCCTGTAACTTCAGCATCCATTAGTGACTCTGGTGGTCAGCACCCAAGGGCTGGAGGGCTCTGAGGAAGCCCCCGAGCCCCAGAGTATTAATGCTAAAGGGTCTCAAGGGAACCCCGAGTCCAACAAGAGTTCACCAGCCATCAGACCAAAATCCAAGAGGGTAAACACTGACTGCAATGCTCCACAAAAGTCAAAAGAAATTCCAAACTAAATGCTGTCTTCTGCCCAACCCTAGACTCCAGACTCTGTAACAACATCTTTATCTAGTATAATAGACTCTGTAGTAGACTGACTTTGACCTCCACAAAGAGTAGGAGTTGTCGAACTTGAGGAGGTAGACCCCTCTCCCTGGGTATTGGTGGCTGCCGGCATACACTTCTTCGTGACAGTCCCGCCGGTACACAGGCACAATCTCGTCCAGCAGAGGCTTGGCGGCGTGCTTTCTGGCTTTCTCTTCACTACTGACGTTTTCTGTGAGACAGAATGGAGACACGTCAGTGAACAGATCCAGGAAAACCACATTTGCATCAAGCACTGCAACCCCATCCTTCCTCTGAGAAACGGATCATCAGGAATTCTCTGAAGCCAGTCTACCATGTACACGCCCGTGAGCACGTCCTGGCTTCGTCTTTCGTTCATTTGTTCGTTCCTGTCTCTGAGCAGCTGCTAGCTGGGGGTGGAAGCAGCCAGCATCTCGCTCTCCCTGGACCACCGCTCCCACTTTGGAGCCCACTCTTCCCTGGGGACACCCACTCGATTCCTCACTCCTCCTGGCAGGCGGAACCTCGCTCGTCTGATCAGCACCGAGGAAAACGATGCTCCTGTCCTCTTCCTCAACAATATGAAAGTTCTCTCTGTTTTAGGAAGGGGAAATCGAGCTTCTGAGGACTATCATGTTCTGTACATCTTAGCTTTGAGAGTAAAATGAGGAAACCACAGCAGAGAGGTAGGTATTCAGAGACACTCTGAAAATCCATTCCTTTCGCTATAGGCCTGTGTCAACCCAGGGATGATCCCAGTGGCAAAAAGTGAGCTCTGATTCTAGGTTTGTCCCAGTTAATAGTTTCTGAACTGTAATGATAGGAGGTTAGGGAAAAAACCCTCTGGAAACCTACAGGAGTGAGAAAATTATGATCCAGCTTAAAATCTCAGTTTCACATATTAAATATAAACAACCTCAGGCAAACAGGTCAGAGAAATATGCAGTGCAAAAGATAAAAGACTTTCGGGTCCATAACATGGCAGAGTGAATTTTGGCAACATTGGTTAACTGCACGGTGACGGTCAGTGGCCACTAACAGGAATTTAAACAAGGCAAGTCTGAGAAACTCTCATGGTCTAGAGGAGCTGAAGGAGACAGGATAACTAAAATGTGGCATCCTGGATGGGATCCTGGAAATTAGATGAAAACTAAGGAAATGTGAATACATACGGACTTCAGCGAATCATAATGTATCTACATCGGTTCGTCACTGATGCTGAACGTACTGCAGTACAAATGGGTGTTAACACAAGGGGGAACTGGGTGTGGAGTACACAGGAACTCTTTGTACTGTCTTTGCAACTTTCCTATAAATCTAAAATTATTCTAAAATAAAAAAGTTTACTTAAAAAAAAAAAAAGCAAATGACATTCTGATAAATAGGCCCAAATCAGATTTGCTTCATCATAGCAATACTTAAATATCTTTCATTTGCAAATGAGAAATACAGAGCCATTCAAAATGCAAACTATTGCCTATAAGGATATCCATGAAACAGATTACTGGTCCAGTAATTCAAGATCCAGATTTTGTTCAAAACCTGTAAAACTAAAGGTTACTGAGACAGATGAGCAATGCACCTTTCATCAAGTTAAGCAAAGACCTGGGACCTGGCAGCAATAAAGACGGGAAGAATCAGAGCACAGAATCGGAGTTATCAGCCACACTTCAGAGAGAACAAATTCCTGTAGCTTCCAAGACCAAATGGAGGAAAAAAAAAAACCCCAAAGCAACAAAAAGACTGGACTGCTCTTCCATCTTAATCCAAGATAAAAGGACCCCCATAAAATGCACTATGGGGACAAGACGAGATGGCACAGTGGCCTTCATAAGAAGCCATGGGGACACATGCAGTCTGTGAGCTAAATCTTCAAAAAGGAGAGTTATGCTCACTCTTCGCAAACAACTCTTGGGAGCAATAAATCCTCACTGTTGTTTCGGTTCACACAGGGGTATTAATGACTTAGTTTCAGATGGAAATGATTTTATGATTAGGACTAGCCCGAGGACAGGTAAGTCCATTTCCACCTGAGGGATGTCACACACAAACGCAAAGATCAAGGGTGTGCGTGGCTCTCGCCTCCAGAGAGGCACTGGACCCCGGCCATGTTTACCGGCGCCCCACCCAACATCAGTAGCCAAAAATGACCCTCAGCGGAGTGCTCACACTAGGACAACCTCCCTTTGGAGACTCTCCAGCAGGCAAGCCAGGAGAAACAGATCATCTCGACCTGCTTCTTAGCAGACTTCTACACTAGCCACAAAGCTCTTTCGAAGTACAACGGTCTGCACCACAAACCTCCCTTCCCAGACATGTGCAAACAGTCTGATTTTCATGAGTCCCTGTGGCACATCAGAGAGGCCAGTCCCGGCCCTGACATTGCTCGGGGGCACCTGCCATGGGGGTCGGGGCACCTGCTCAGGGGTCTCTCTTGTCTCTGCTTGCTCTTTCCTCACTCCTGTGTTTTCCCTTCCAGTTCAGTCAGCAGTATCTGTGGGCGATGCTTCACCAGGCTCCGGTCCTCAGAGATAAAGGCCACGGGACACAAAGCAGCCCCTCAACGACACGGGCCCACGTGTGTGTTGCCATACGTGGCCCCAGGGGGCCTGGTGTGCGGCACGTGTGGTGCCCGGATCCAACTGCGAGCCTCCACAGCTGCCTGAACTTCTAGCCTTCCTCCACAAACCTCCGACAGCTACCTCTTTCAGTGTATCCCAACGTGATCTCTGCGAAACGCTACCAACCGTCTTCAAGCACGAGCAGCTGGTCTGCAAGTCACCCCAAAGGTTACTAGTTCCAAGAACCAAGAGGCTGCCTCTTCACTCCCACGGCCAGGGCACTCCTTCCACATGAGCCTCGGCCAAGCCGACCCAGGAACTCGAGTGCTCACTAGGTACGTACCAAAGCCCTGAGCTCTACCTTTTCTGCAAAACAAAATTAAGGAGACCATCTTCTCCATTAATATGCATACATTTTATAGCCTACTTCCTAGACTGAGAGAGTTTAAACTGTTCTTGGAAACACTCCATTTTGTCCACTTGGGAGAAAATAAAAAATTATACTTGTGTAAAATGGGGAAGAACAGCTGACTTTTTTTTTTTTAGGTACGACGTTCTGGTATGAGTTTCTGTATTTACACTAAAAAAAAAAAAAAAAGAGTAACGACCTAAAAAGCTAATATCAGAACTATAAATTTAAATAAACTCCAGAGTTGGCAGAATTTCTTGCTTGCTCTTTTAAAATTTTTCAAAATGATCTTGCATATTTGGCTTTCCAACACAAAGTGCTGGAAGTAAAACAGTACTGAGAAAGCAGTGACATAACACGTAATACACTGCCAGACAGACCCGCCGCGCACTGAAACAATGGCATGTTCGGACCCCAGGCCCTTCTGAGAGGCTGGCCTGTCTCTCAGCCTTTCCAGCTGAGGTCCCACTTCTGAAGAGATGAATCCCTGTCCAGAAAGAGTTAATCAGGATAAGGGTGGCTGACACAGGAACCAGGCCCTTCTTGCCAACACACACCCCAGCACTCGTCAGTACGGACCCATGGCTCTACCTTCCTCCTCCTCGTCGTCATCACTGGACTCGCTGACATGCACGCTGACGGCAGTGTTCGGAGAGTCTGTCCATTCAAAGTACACCCCAAAGCCAATGTCATAATTGTCTGTAGCAAATTCCCAAAAGAGGTATGATCCTTCTTCATGGGTGGGGACTCGAACAGTGACCACTTCTCCTCGGCCCACTGTAATCACGGAGTCTGCATCCTGCCGAATCTTCTCTTTAAAGTCTTTGATCTGGGGTCGGGTCCACATGGACGGAGCTGCTATCACTGGAAGAGATTCTAAAGGCAACAGGAATTATGCTGAAGAGGATGAGCCTTCACCTGCAGGCGGCCAACTCGCACGGGACCCCTGCCCGGCTGCAGTGAGGCGCCACGTGCCATCTGGTCTCCCTGAGGGTCAGGGACTCAGAGGAATGTCCGGGCTCCCCAGCCAAGTGTCCCCCCGAACTGCAGCATTTACCAAAGTCACCAGGCATCAAAGGTCACCACACCACTTCAAGGAACACACGCAATCCACAATCTTAAAAGAGATTTTTCTCTACACTCTGATCACGTATGGGGATTTGAGACTGACCTTGGAAACCTCCTAGCTGGAGCCAGGGAAACCTAATAACGAAGAGTGTCTGGACTTAGGAATAAACTCACTTTTGGATCTGGACAAAGAAAGCTAGGCTTTGACTTCAGTCTCTCTGTCAAAAAAAATAAAACCCTTGACCTCTGAGGATCCCAAAGTTCCAGGGGCTATTCTAAAGGAGCTCACAGAAACAGAAACACTTGGACAGGATGGCACCGCTAGGGACCGAACAGAAAGGGGGAAAGTCTTCTTGCTGAGCAGCGTCTATGTGCACCAGACCACTCAGCAGGTTCTTCAGACGCAGTCGCAGAACCTTTAACAAAAGATTCATTTGAAAATACTGGGAGACCTGGGGCACCTGGCTGGCTTAGCCAGCGGAGCCTGCAACTCTTGACCTTGGGGTCATGGGTTCCAGCCCCCACATTGGGTGTGGAGATTACTTTAAAAAAAAAATACTGATAAACTCTTATAAGGATAAAAGGGAAGAGAGGTTAAACCATGGAATTTTCAAGGTCTTATCCAAAGCTGTTTTCAGTTACTTACTCTAAAAAGACAAGGCAGATGTCTGAAACCAACTTCCCTACGAACCACACCACCACTCAGCCCACCTTAGTGTCTAGTCTTGCTTCGGCTTTCTCGGCTCAGGCTTCTCTTCCCCAGGAAGCCCTGCTGACCTCTGCCACTCAGTCACAGTCCCCACATCACACACTCTCGACCTACACAGTGCCTCTCTCCCCACCAGAGCCCTTACTTGGCTACGGTTTACATCTTGTGTGTCCTTCTCCCTCACATTGTCCCCCTACGCTCAGAAAATCTTCAGTCAGTTGCTGAAGGAACGAATGAGCTGCCCGTAAAAAGCTAGACCTTTGAAAATGCTAAGTTATCTTCTGGTACTTTAGTCTCAAAAAATACTGCAATATTTGGTAGGCAGCCTCCAAGATGCCCCTGACCCCGTGATCCTCACGTCTGGGTATTCACGCACTTGGGAGGTCACCGGCCACAACATACCAGGGTTGGTACGTGTGGCCAACAGAATACTGTGCAAGTGCTGATGCAGGACTTCCAAAGTTAGAGTGTGAAAGACACTGCCACTTCTGCCTTGTCCCCTCGGATCACGTGCTCTGGAGGAAGCCAACCACTGCGTCCAGGACGCTCAGGCCGAAGGACAGGCTTCGCAGGGCAAGGAACTGTGGCCTCCTGCCAACAGCCAGCCCCAGCTTGCCAGTCATGGAGGGAAGCACCATGGAAGCAGAGCCTCTGGTGCCCGTGGAGCATCCACCCGACTCCAGTCCCAGCCAGCATTGTGACCAAAACCCCATGGGACCAGAACCACCACCGCTCAGCTAAGCTGCTTCCCAAAACCCCAGTAATCTCACCCGCTGTGTGAGACAGTAAACGGCTGTTACTGGAAGCTGCTAAATCTGGGTACGATTTGTCACACAGCAACAGATAACCAATACACACCCAAAGTGCCCAAAAATCCTCTGATGTGCTCTTCTCTGCCTATTCTAAGGGTCACCAGAGGCATCGGATTCAGACTCAAAAGGGTACAAAAGCATTCAACTCTCACAAATATGTGATTGCTCTCCAAAGCCAGTGAGCCTGACTCCTGCCTTGCTTTCCATGAATCTCAGTTATGACATCTGGATGGACACACACATGCCAAACCATACCTTTGGGTCCATTCTCCACGGCTTCTTCCGCAGCTTCTGGTTCAAGTTCTTTCTCTGGGTTGTCAGTGTGAGTTTTGGCCTGTCCGTTGACTGACATCCTATCGCCCGGTGCCGCTGCGTTCACTTTTGATGACGCAGGCAGAGAAGCCCCCGCGACTGCTACTTCCTGCTGTTTCTGTAAGGCTGCCTACAAGTGGAGAAACAGTGAAGACACACTGACCAGGACGGCTAAGGATGGCACACTTACCCTGGAATGCACTCTGACCCCGTGTTTTTGTCCTACTAAAGCACTGTGCTTCAAGAAATTACTGATAGGGGTGCCTGGGGGGGCTCAGTCAGTGAAGCGTCTGCCTTCGGCTCAGGTCATGATCCCAGGGTCCTGGGATCGAGCCCCACGTCGGGCTCCTTGCTCGGCGGGGACTCTGCTTCTCCCTCTCCCTCTGCCTGTCCCTCCCCCTGCTGTGCGCTCTCTTGCTCTGTCAAATAAATAAAATCTTTAAAAAAAAATTAGTAATAGACTTTTATCAGTTTTATCTTATCTATGATGAGTATTAGTAGGATAATACCGAGCCAACAGCTAAAAATGCTGAAAAATTATCATGGACAAAAACCTGGGTCACGTTTTTGTGACCTAAAGATCATTAGAAAAACTAACCAGGAAAAATTAAAGTAGATAGAAATAATCAACCCCAAAGACAATTATACGCAAAAACTGAACACAGTAACATTTGTTCTTAAAACCGACAGAAGAAAATCTTGATAAAATTCAGATACATAAAATCTGAATCAAGAAAATTAAACTTGGTAGTAATAAATGATCACAGAGGAAAAATCACGAAGGCAAAAGCTGTAATTAGTAAAATCCGATATGGGGCCCCAAAGTAATCAATCAAATATGGGCGATTACTCTAATATGGACAAAAATAATTAATAAATGAAATCTTCACCATAAACTATACACAGAAAAACATCACAATTGAACTGAAAACTGTTAATCATGTTATAAAAAATATCAACCTAAGAATTAAACAGGCTTACAAAATGGAGCTTGAGGCCAAAAGACTTTCTTAATGACAATTCATCACTGTTATTAAAATATGTACCTTCATAAAAATGGAATCAAAATGTCCCAAGTCAAAATGGAAGAGTAAAAACATCTTAAACACAAAGGACAACTATTTGGGGACATTCCCCTCTTCTATCAAGACGGATATTAGTATTATTAGATATACCTAAGTGTTGTTACTTAAGCAACTTTTGGGAAAACTTTGAATTATATAGAGAGAAACATGTACAAATCATAAACAAATGTACAACCTGATCATTCTTCATAAAACAAACATACCCACGTAAGCAACACCAGGTCAAGACATTATCTGCATCCAGAATTCTCCTTTTGACACACTCCCCGACCCGTGCTGCAAGGGTAACAACTAAGCTGACTTAAAACACTACATATCTGCTTTGCCCGTTTTTCGACATTATATAAACGGAATTGTATAATAAATGTTCTTTTTTGTGTCTGGCTTCTTTTACTCGACATTATTTTTGCAAGGTTCATCCATAAGGTTATAAAGTAATTGTATTTTGTTTGTCTGCACTGCTATGATATTCCATTGTGAAGATACAAAATTTATCCATTTTACTGTTGATAAACATTTGGGCATTTAAGTAACTCTACATTAAAACATGAAGTCATAACTGAGCTTACGTTTACAAAAGTAAAAAATAAAATAATGAAACAAAGAAAACATAGGAAAAAAGCCTTTATAATCTCACGGTTTAGGGATAATGACATATTTCTACATACCTGTACACAAATTCAACATATCATCTACAATCCAAGTACTTCCATGAATAGCAACGCTTTCTTCTGTGGTTAACACAGGCTGGTAATACATGTAAGATTTTAAAATACCTCCTTTCAAGGCCTAGATTCTCAGTCATTCCCACATGAGTTTTCTAGAAAGAGTACCAGCTTCCCGAAAAAGTGCATACAACCAAAACAAGTCGGCACACTCAGAACATTCACTGCGTGACAGGACAGCTAGAAAAGCATTTCTGTGGATGATCAGCAGGCCCAGCTCAGATGGCTGCTCTCTAGGAGGCCGTGCTTGAAATCCTCCAGCAGAGTGAACAACTCCCTTGGGGATCCCACTGCCCACAAATATACATCTATTACAAACAGCAGATCATTATGATTTATTTACATCATCTCTCATCTGTACTTTGGGAAGGTTTTAAAAGCACAGAAAGGTACAGGAACAAACACCCACGTAACTACACCTCCAAATGAACAAGTGTTAGCACTTTGTCATTTTGCTCAGTATTTATACAAAAATCACTACTTTATGTTCCTTCCCCAGTGCCTTTCCTTCTCCATTCCCAGAGACCACCAGTCAATGTGTAAAACCGAGTTCCATCACTGTAATCTAAATTACGGATTCCAGATCCTTCTCTTCCACAGATTCTTGGTTTGCCCTACTTGACCAAGTTTGTTCTCACTAAATGACAGCAACCTATAAACAGGGCAGGGCGTGTGAGCTATCCCACTGGAAAACCATCTCAAAGCCCATCTCAAAGCCCTATAAGCAGGAAGAGGGAGTGGTACGCTCAAGCAGAAACAGGCTTTCCAGGACAGAAAAGAAATCCCTCAGAAAAGCCACTTACTGTCTTGAATAAACTCTGGGGTGACATCCTTTTCAGCTTATGAATGACACAAAATCTGCAAGCCTTTTTAACTTCAAGGGGTAAGGTATTTTAAGTAAGGATATTAATTTCCAGAGAATTTAAAGAGGTTAGCAAAACAATCAAGGTCACTTCATCTGACAAGAAATGTTGAGCAACTATAATGTCGCACACTTTCTTCCTGTGGACTGACAGGTCATAACTACTTTCTAAGTGGAAAGTAAGGAAGTAAAACTTCGCCAGATTCACCCCAAGAAGGCATTAGTGCCTCTGCCCGGTGTGAAAAGGGAACACAAATCAGCGATCTGCCATACGTACACAACACTTTCAAAGAGCAACTCTTTTTCTCATTTTGGTCCTCTGAGAGTTCAGGGAGGTGAGCGGGATCGGTACCGGGATTTTTTTCTCCCATTCCCGCTCACTGGGAGAAAAGGCAGAAAAATCAGAGCTGTAGGTAACTAGTCTGATATCAAACAAGGTAACGGCGAAGCCAGGACCGAATCCAAGTGTTACCTTGCTCTTCTTCACCCCACGCTCTTCATGCTACGCCACCTACGCCAAGTCCCTGGGGGTAGGGAGCTGGAGGGACTAGCACTGTGGTGCAGGGGGGCACAGTCTCGCTCTAGCACCTCACGCAAACATCTAGATGACCAGCCCGCAAGACCCGCTGACAGCCTGAGGGGACCGGTCCTCCCACGGGCAGCCGCCCCAGCCTAGGGCCGCCCACTGCCTGAAGGACACGGCTACCTAACTTGAACACGAATCACCCAGGATCACCAACAGAGTCTGCCCCAGACTCACTGGAATGACACCCGGTGTGCACGACCCCCGGATGCCCCGTGGTCACGTCGTTTTTTGCCTCCATGTCACCTGTCTGCTTTCGTAACTGCCCGTGCACCCTGAGTCTCCCCACAAGGCCCCTACGAGTCACGTTCTCCTTTGAAGCTAACGGCGCGGAGCGGCTGAGCCCGGCGAGGAGGGGGCCCCGGCGCACCTGCTGCTGGGCGAGCTGGGCCTGGTAGAGCTGCTGCATGTACTGCTGGTAGTGCTGCTCCTGCAGCTGGCGGACGAGCAGCTGCTGCTGGTCCAGGCTGCCCGGGTACTGCTGCGCCGCGTACTGCTGGAACTGTACGGCCGTCTGCGAGTTCAGGGCCGCCATGATCTGCTGCCTGAAACACCAGAGACACACACTCGTCGGGCTGCGGGTCACAGGTCACGGCTCGCGGCCAGAGCAGACGGCCCCGTGGCTGATCTGTACCACTGGTCACCCCGCGCAAGGACTGAGCTGGGCATGCCTTCCCACCCGCATGTGGTGCCGCGGGCCCAGAAGAAAGGCTTCAGATAAGCCACTGGGCTTCTCTCTCACTTTTCACTGAGGGTTTTCAAGGAAAATCTGGGATGGAGAGGGAGAAGGATTCCCGTGTCGGATCCCCATCGTCCCCATCGTAACTACGAACGGTCGCTGGGCCCTGACTGTGCGCCAGGCGCCGTTTGCTTGCAGGTACCAGCCACCTGGGCGGAGACAAGGCTTCAGATGGGAGGCGGTGCCGGCGTTCGGGAACTTGCCCGAGATCACTCTGTGGGAGCGGCCAGAGCCGGGATGTGGTCAGGCAGGCCGGCATCAGCGCGGACTCCCAGCAGGACGCTGTCAGAGGGCGCCCTGTCATCTACGGCGGGGGCGTGGGGGGGGGGCACGACATGACAATGACAGTAACATTCAGCTGTCGGCCACGGCTTCTCTACCTGAACACTTGGAGAGCCGGAAGAGGCAGGACAGAAACCAGAACGTGTCACGAGCAGCCCTGGTAAATGTAAGTAAAGCCAGGGAAACTCTGCAGCTCTCAGGCATTTCATTTAAAGCCTGCCTTCGGGGTGCCTGGGTGGCTCAGTCGGTTAAGCATTTGCCTTCGGCTCGGGCCGTGATCCCGGGGTTGTGGGATCGAACCCCATGTCAGGCTCCCTGCTCCGTGGGGAGTCTGCTTCTCCCTCTCCCTCTCCCTCTGCTGTTCTCCCTGCTTGTGCTCTTTCTTCCTCTCTGTCAAATAAATAAATAAATAAAGCCTGCCTTCCAGAACAACACTGAAAATAGTATCTGAGCACACTTGGTTTAGAGACAGTAATTTCTGTTATTATAAATCTCATTTTCTCTCCTACAGGCACCACAGGCTTCCTACCTCAGTTATGTGACCAATTTAACAAAGTTCAGAAAGCCATCTCTCAATAGACAGATAAATAAGTAGACAGATGAGATAAAGCAAAATCTCACAAAGTCCTGCACTGAACCCGACACTTGGCCCAACCAGGGCGCTGCCTGCTCCCAAAGATGTAGCATTCCTAGTCTCTCCCCAAAGCGGAATGAGGCCCTAGGTTGCTCTGCGACCAGCACTGAAGCCTTTCTGAGGAGCCGCTGAGAGATAACGAGACATCAAGAGACTATCACGCTCGGGCGCCTGGGTGGCTCAGTTGGTTAAGCGACTGCCTTCGGCTCAGGTCATGGTCCTGGAGTCCCGGGATCGAGTCCCACATCGGGCTCCCTGCTCGGCAGGGAGTCTGCTTCTCCCTCTGACCCTCCTCCCTCTCATGCTCTCTGTCTCTCGTTCTCTCTCTCTCAAATAAATAAATAAAATCTTTAAAAAAAAAAAAAAAGAGACTATCACGCTCTCTGGTTTCCTCTAGACGCCACGCCCCGCCCCCCCCACACCTCAGACCTTCCTCCCGCACGTGCGGTGTCAACCCCTTCCTCCCTGTCCCCACAGCTCCCTCCTGAAGAACCAGTCCCTTGTGACGCAGCTGCTCTCACAACCCTGAACGAGAGATGGTTTCAGGCCCCATCCTCTGTCCTGGGGCTCTGTCCAATTCCGGCCAGTCTGTCGGACGCATGAAATCCCGGACCACACAAATCCACACCAGGACAGCCTCGTGTCCACCAAGGCAGAGAACAGAAGGGGCGAGACAGACATACAACTGGGAATCGAGACAAGATCACCAGGACCCAGGGACAGAGCCAGCAAGCCACCTCAGCTCCCGCTCTAGTCCCTGGGTCCTGGCAGCTAACCCCAAGCCCTTTCCTTTTCGCCACCCACTGAAGCTTGAGCCGAGGCCCCCTGGGGAACGTGACAGACCACCGGTACAAACGGCGGGAGCCGAGGGGCGTGCGCCTCCCAGCACACAAGTCACAGAGTTCTCCCAAGGCGCGGCGCCCGGAGGCCATGGCGGTCCGGCTCTCCCGCTTCAACGAACAAGCAGTCCGACCCGCTTACTTCTGCTGCTCCAGCCGAAGCCTCTCCTCTTCTACTCGCCTCCTCTCCTCTTCCTCCCGCCTCAGCCTTTCCTCCTCCTCTCTCCTGCGCTTCTCCTCCTCCTTCTGCAGACGCGCTCTTTCTTCCTCTTCGCACCGCCTCCGCTCCTCCTCCTCCTTCCTACAAGCGAGGACAGACACGGTGAACCCTGTACAACGAATCCTGCTTAAACATCACTGAAGACTTTATTTCCCAGTGAAAACTGACACACTCGGAGAGAACGAAGTGGTCATATTATCGAAATTTGAGATGCATACACTCGGCTGGTAGAAATTTATCCTGTGGGGTCAATCCCACAATCCGCAAGAACACAGCAGAAATAATTACGGCTGCGCGGCAGAAGAGAAAGGTGTCCACCAGTAAGAGACCACTGAGATCATGATATGCCCACCCTGAAGGTTTCCCTCACCTACGCTCACAGCGTCACAGGCTTTCCGTTCCCACTTTTTGCTGTGGTTGTAATTAAGCTTGCGCGAGAAATTCAGCCACATGCCTGCCTACCGTCAAAGTCTGTGCTCCGCGAGGGCAAAAGCTGCCTATCTCCCAGTGCTCCAACCTTGGAGCCGAGCACAGTGCTAGAAAGAACAAGCCCTCAACTCATGTGTCTAAAATGAATAAGGCACCCCAAAATGCCACGTGGCCACGAAAAAAACCCACGACTATATGGCCTGACACGCACTTAATATACTTGTTTAATGAAAAGAGCAAGGAAATAACAGGAAAAGGTCTGCAAAGAAACACCTTAACTGGGGGCGTCTGGGTGGCGCAGTCGGTTCAGCGTCTAATTCTTGCTTTCGGCTTAGGTCATGATCTCAGGGTCCTGGGATGGAGCCCCCCATCAGGCTCCAGGCCCAACATAGAAGTCTGCTAAACTTTCTCTCTCTCTGTCCCTCCTCCATGCACTCTCTCTCAAATAAGTCAGTCTTAAAAATACACCTTAAATGTGTCCTTTCTCATCTATTGAGAGAAGAGAGCGATTAAAAGCAAGGTGGGGGGGAAGGTTTTCAGTCTGTGCGTCACATACTGCCATAAATGAAAAATATTTATATCGCATGTATCTGTATATTACTTCTGAAATTTTAAAAAATGTCAAAGCTCTGACTTTAAAAGAGAAATAGAAGAGCTAGAAATGCAGGTGCCGCCTCTATCCAGCTCTCGCCTGCTCTCGGCTCCTTTCCCGGGGGGAGCACAGACCCCACGGCAGGAAGAGCGGGTGCGCTGCCAGCTGAGCGCGGTATGGAGGGCAGGACGGCTGAGGGTGGTACGCAGGTGGTCTCTGAGGATCTAAGGGGACACCATTTCTTGGTCCTACAAGAACTGCTCGGCTTACCCCATTTTCCTCCCCAAACTCCTGTAAGTGATGAACAGCATATTGGAGGCACAGCCAAGGCTCAAAACAGCAATAATGTGACCTACTTCTAACCTGTCACAGCTGGGAGAGGGCAAGATGTTCCACAGCCAGAGCTGGGCCTGTAGGACCGAGAAAGTCTAGGCTTAAACACTTTCAAAGGGTGCCAGATGGATTTCATCTCACGAAAGAAGTACATTTTTTAAAAAGATTTCATTTATTTGAGAGAGAGTGAGAGAGAGAGCATGAACAGGGGCAGAGGCAGAAGGAGAAGCAGACTCCTCGCTGAGCAGGGACTCCGGGATTATGACCTGAGCCGAAGGCATACGCTTAGTGACTGAGTCCCCAGAAGTACATTTTTTTTTTTTTTTTCCAGAGTTCAGCATGAATACTTTTATATAACTGAAGGAAATTAAGCCACATGTTGAAGATGAACTGTTGAGAAAATAGTGCATTTTAAAAAGGAGATTCCTATAATCAATTGACCATTCCATTCACATTAAAGCACTCATAATTGAAGTTTTTTTTTTTTTTTTTAGATTTTATTTATTTATTTGACAGAGAGAGACATAGCGAGAGAGGGAACACAAGCAGGAGGAGTAGGAGAGGGAGAAGCAGGCTTCCCCACGGAGCAGGGAGCCCGATGTGGGGCTCGATCCCAGGGTCCTGGGATCACGACCTGAGCCGAAGGCAGACGCTTAACGACTGAGCCACCCAGGCGCCCCGAAGCATTTTTATTTTATGTACAGTGTGTTGGCATTAAAGTAGGTATCTTGGGTATCTGCAGTTAAGGCAGGTTATCCTGGATGACCAATTCAAGGAAGTTCACTTAATCCAACTTAATGAAGCCTATGTCCTTCGCGTACTGACGGAAACACTGGCGGCACATATTGAGGCCGTATTTCCGGATCAGACCGTGCCGGTTTGAGCGGACGCGGCAAGAACGAGAACCCTGGCCAAATTTCCTCAGATGGCTCCAGTACAGCTGCTGGTGACCCATCTTGTTCTCTCGGATGCAACGAGGCAAAAAGCCCCAGAAGTACATTTTTAAAAGGAAAAATGCAGTTTTACATGTTAAGATGACTAACTTTTCAATTTACCACTAAGAATCAAAACTTTTTCTTTTTTTTTTTGAGCAGCAAAGCAAGGTTTATTGATCGATAGTAAAGTGATAGCACAAAACTCCCAAAGAGCTCCGGAGGGACCCAAGAGGGCCCTAAAAGTTTTGCCCGAATCAAAACTTTTCCTTTGGATAAAAACAATCTTCCTTTGGATAAATATCTTCTGAAAATGTATTTTTTTCTTTGAAGATTTTATTTATTTATTTGACAGAGAGAGACACAGCGAGAGAGGGAACACAAGCAGCGGGAGTGGGAGAGGGAGAGGCAGGCTTCCCGCTGAGCAGGGAGCCCGATGCGGGGCTTCTGCGGTCCTGGGATCATGACCTGAGCCGAAGGCAGACGCTTAATGACTGAGCCACCCAGGCACCCCTGAAAATGTATTAAACTACTTCCTATCTCCTTAAACAGGAATAAATTACACCTAGTGCTGTCTGTTGATGACTCAGGAGTTATAACTACATACCTAAGAACTGTCTATGTCCTAATACTGTGATGGAAAGTTTATCTTCGTATCAGTGGCCCCTGACTGCTATGCTTTTTTTATAATTCTTGTGTCTATTTTTCCTGGTTGCTGTCTTCTTCCTATCAGGCTGTTTTCTGTTCCAGTCCTGGTTAAGGTAAGAAAGCAGAGAACCAACGGTTTCTAAATTAAGTATCTGAGGAAAAAAACGGCTTTATAGTGTCATTTTCATTACTCAGATATTTCAGATAATCAAAGTTACTGAAAATATAACCTCTAGATAAATAAGGTGTTAACTGGGGGCACCTGGGTGCGCAGTCGGTTAAGCATCCAACTCGGTTTCGGCTCAGGTCGTGATCTCGGGGTCGTGAGATTGAGCCCTGCGTCGGGCTCTGTGCTTAGCAGGGAGTCTGCTGGGGATTCTCTCTCCCTCTCCCTCTGCCTCTCTCCCAGCTTTTGCTTTCTCTCTCACCCTCTCGCTCAAATAAATAAAATCTTTTAAA
This sequence comes from Phoca vitulina, assembly GCF_004348235.1. Lineage (NCBI taxonomy): Eukaryota > Metazoa > Chordata > Mammalia > Carnivora > Phocidae > Phoca > Phoca vitulina. Next base: position 468,322 of record NW_022589781.1, on the reverse strand, counting down.
AAATAATAATAAGGTGTTAACTGTAATGCTGTTGAATTCACAGTCATGACAAAAAATCCCATCAAAATAAATAGTGTATTCAGCAGCATTCCCACCCACCCCCTGGAAATAATTAATAAGCCGTCTGGGAGCCAGAGCCAATATGGATGTCTCCATAAGGCCTACCACATAGCACAGGTGACAGCCAGGATATGGAGCATAATGTTCTAGAAGCTCAAGGGAAACAACAGCAAAGAATGTTTCCTTTTGGGAGGGGAGAGCTACGGTGGAGCTTGCTCAAAACCTCAGTGTAACCAGGACAAGAGGAATGTTGCCACCAGATGGAAGCAGCAGCCCCCTGCCCCCCAAACTCCTAGTACGAATACCTGCTCACACAAGCAGGTTTGAACAACTGCCGTAAGAAGTGGGGGTCTGGGGGCGCCTGGGTGGTTCAGTCGGTTAAGCGTCTGACTCGATTTCGGCTCAGGTCACGATCTCAGGGTCGTGAGATCAAGTGCTGCGTCAGGCTCTGCGCTCAGTCTGCTTGAAATTCTCTTTCCCTCTCCCTCTGCCCTTCCCCCTGCTCGTGCGCTCTCTTTCTCTAAAAATAAATAAAATCTTAAAAAAAAAAAAAAAGGGGGAAGTGGAGATCCATAGGCAGTGGGACACGTGATCTAGAACAGATATTCCATAAGGCAAAAGCATCAGGACCGGGGCTGCACAGGAATAAAGTACACCGTATCCTCGAACTTCACCTTTTCTTTTCTTGTTCTTCCTTCTCTATTTTGTGGGATGCAACATATGTTGAAAAGAGATGGCAACACCTATTTAGGAGCTTGACAAATTCTACCATGGCGTCCTCTTTAGACATGTTTCCCAGGGCCGCCCATTCTCTCCTGGAAGGAATAACAAGAAAAGTCATTACTGTCTCTTCCTAAGAGAGTAAGAATGTGATTTAATTTAAGCCTAAACGTGAAAAATTCTCAACGACAACTAAAATGCAGAATGATTCTACCATAAGCAAAAAGCTCAAAACTCAAGTTTCAACCAGTAGGCATTATCGATGTATTAAATTATGTGTGCCACACACAATCCACACCTACTGCTGTAAACTACAGTTCAGCTGCACTCCTGGTAACTTCCATACAAGCAAAGGGGTATCTGAGTCTGACTTTCCTTTCGTCACATTTTAGTCTTAACTGAATACAGTTCTCAGGGCACTGTTTTCTGTCACCACTCTGTGTATGTCCCAGTAAGGAAAGCAATGATTGTGTATTTTAAGTGGCTGCTTTTAATGTTATTTAGGAAGAATCAAATGAAGTTGTACTTGTCTTATGTTCATAATCAGATTAGTAAACTTCTTCCATATTATTTATCCATAAACCTCTCCAAGCCAAAAACAGATACACATCTGAAGACTCCAGAAGCTGCAAGCAAAAATGGCTGTTTCAGTCTTCCTCTAAGCTAAGGAACCAGCCGTTTGCATCTTAACCGATTCACTCTGCGCTCTTCTCAACACTACTCTAAGGTCATTATACAACAAAACACGGTTACCTCCTGTCATTCCCCAACACATCAAAGAATCCAACCTCAGGACAAGTGTCTGGATTATATGGACCCATAAGAACCTGCTTATGCAGTGCCACAAGCTTCAGTTTTTCCTCATAAGTTGGATGAAAGGCTTTGCCATCTTTTTCTGCAAGATAAAGAAACATGAAAACAATTAGAATTGGCAAAAAAAACGTATTTTCGGTGTTCTACGTTGAAGGTCCACTGTAAGGGATGCCACACACGGCCTGTGATGGATACAAATCTTATGGTGGCATTTGTATTTCAAATACAAAATTTTAACAGTCGGAGCCTAAGACAGAAATCCTTTATGCAGAGATTTTTTCCATGAAGCCGAGTACCAATATTTATGTTCAAACTTCTGCAGAGAAACCCATCTGTCAAGCTAACAGTCAGACACACAAACTGTTCTGCTGGACATCTTCTACCCATATCAAAAGTTGTGTAACAATCATTTTTTAAAAGTTTAAAAAATAATTTTGCATCAGTCACCTTTCAGATGATCACGCGTAAGAGGTTATGCATACCTTGAAAGGCTATAGTCAAACGCATCGGTCCCACTGAGGCAGTGTGATGTGGTAAAGGGGCTCTGAAATGAGAGGTAAATCTCCTCTCAGACCTTTCCTAGCTGTCAGACACTGAACCTCTCTGTTCATCAAGGAAGTAAGGAGTCCACTGCTCCTTCAGAGGTAACGGGATAGTATCGATGATAGCTATCAGATCCTTTCCCCTCCTTCAGAGCATGGTTGGCTCTGGCAGGCCTCAACGGGCAATGAAGAGTGAAGCCAGTTTTGACCTGTGAAGACTTGGCTACCACCACCATTCAAAGCCGTATGAAAGTGGGTGCTGGTAAATATGGGAAATCCTTAGAGAACAGTTCTGCTTCTCTGATAAATGGTAGCATTGATTACTGACTGGTTCTAACAAAAGAGACTACCACTTAAAAAAAGGTAGAAAGGAGTATATACTGCCTACGTATTTTATCCATGCACATAGTAGTCACCAAAATAAAATCACTGCTGAGACAAGAATGTGGGTTAAAGGTTATGAACAGGAAACTCTAAGGAGAAAAAAAATAGAAGTTGCCAATGAGCATCCCAAGATCCTTGACCTCACCAGTCAAGGAAATGCGAAGTTTTCATTAGATACCAAAGCCTCTGGCGTCATATAGGTCAAACAAGTCAGGTAACATCAAGAGTTGGTAAGAATGGAACAAAGAGGTATCCACTCTCCTATACTAATGTTGAAAGTATACACTGTTATCTTGGAAGACAATTCAGCAATTTATTTCAAAGGTAAAAATGTGCACACCCCATGACCCCGTCATTCCAATTCTTGTGGCCCATCCGTGATACTGGGGGATACAGCTGTTTTCTTGTTACCGTAAACAATTTACAAGTTCCTCAATAGAGACTGCTAAATAATGTGATATATTCACACTGTGGTATAAATGAAGCATTTATAGGAAACACTAAGTGCCAAAGCAAGCTGCAGAAAACGATATAGAATCGCAGCACACAATCTATCCCATCCATTCAAGCACTCCCCCAACCACATGCTTTAACATCTCTTAAATCAGATTCGGTTTTACAATCCAGTATTCTACAGTTACAAGAGTGCTTTTTCTTTCTAAATAATAGCATGTAAGATAACAGTGAGTCTTAGAATTGACAAAACACAGCACGTAAACACACCCACATGCATATTCTCCAGGTACCCTTACATGAAGGTAGATGCAAATAACAAAATCCAGGAGTCACAAGACAGGAGACCCAAGGAGTCTCTCAGAGAACTGAAGCCTTCCTTGTGACATCCAAACTTTCCAAGGAAAAGGTGTGGAAGGACAAACCCAACTGTTAAGAGGGACTGCCTCTAGGGAAAGAACCGGCAAAACTAGTGGATGAGGACTGAAGGAGAGTTTCCCATTTATATATGCTTGTTTATATATGAATTTTTTTTTCTGCAAGAACAAACTCATGCAATACTTGGAAAAAATAAACATGAGGAAAAAACCAAACTGTGGCACTGACCTTATTTAAAAAATCGGAACAATTCAGCAACCTGTGGACCTGCCATCGGTCTCTGCTACTGAGCAAACAGTATCACTAGACAATTAGTAACAAGAGCAGTAACTTCCTCTAAAGCTTTTCCAACAGGATTATCATAGTTCTGTATTTACTAACGAAAAGGTAACTCTCACTTCAAAATCGTACTCTTAGAATGCGATTTCAATTAATGACTGACATTATAGGAAACATTTTTATATTCATACTTTCAACTTACTACATATTGAGCCCGAGTGTAAATTCATTGCCGTCATGTAATAACTTACAAATTATTGAGGTTCAATTACAAATTTATAACATGGCAATACAGTAATCAGCTATAGCCAGGTGTGTATTTCAGGTATATATTTACTGCAAAGTATAACAGTTACACTGAGATAAAGAAAATATTTTATTTTTTGAAGATTTTATTTGAGAGAGAGAGGGAGAGCACAAACAGGGCAGAGGGAGAGGGAGAAGCAGACTCCCCACTGAGTGGGGAGCCTGACAGAGGGCTGGAACCCAGGACCCCGAGACCATGACCTGAGCCAAAGGCAGACACCCAACTGAAAAGATTATTTTAGAGCTCGCTTCTGACTTAGAAGAAAACAGATCAAAAGGTAATGAAGTAGACTTATTTCAACTCCTTAGGCTGGGCCAGGAGTTGAGTTAAATTCCATCACAGTAATCAAGATAAAGCAATATGGACTGGAGTTTACAAAACCAAAATATACCTTTGTACTGTCTTTCATGGAAAAACCAACAAGCTCAAAAGAGTTGCTATTTCATTCTCTTCCCAATGAAATCTCTCTGAAATACAACCCTGAAAAATTATCTTGGCAAGAAAAATGGTGTTATGCCTACTTATGTTGTATTATTTAAATTTTAAAAAATCTCACTATTCAACAATAACACAACACTTAAATTACAGTAATCCAGGGAACAGAATATACAGCTGTTAGACAATTATAAGGGATATACAGCATTTCAGAGAACAGGTTTACGATGTACTAACTAAAGTAAGTAGAATGAAAAATTATATATGATGTTTAGAATTACTTAAAAATGCCTACAATGCGGCCAGATACTACAGAGAATGTAGAAAGATAAAATTTTAAGAATTTGGGTGAGTGATTATACATACTATAGATCTTCCTTTTAAAAAATTACAGTTAATGGGGCACCTGGGTGGCTCAGTCGGTTGAGTGTCTGACTCCTGATTTCGGCTCAGGTCATGATCTCAGGGTCGAGGGATCAAGCCCCACGTCAGCTTGTGCTGGGCGTGGAGCCTGCTTTAGAGTCTCTCTTTCCCTCTCCCCATTCCCCTGGTACCCACACTCACTCTCTCTCTCTGCCCCCACACTCTCTTTCTCTAAATAAATAAATTAATTTAAAATTACAGTTAAGATTTTTCTTACAAAATTAGCTACTTAAAACCCTATTCTCAGATGTTAGATTGTTAAAATGTGTGAAACAATAGTGGCTACTTTGGGCTACCATTTACCAAAAAGCCTTTCTTTAATTTTGAAGATGCGCATAACCACCCTTAACCATCTACCTTTATTTTGTACAAATTAACCACCAGAAGTTTTCTTGTGTTAATTATGTCACAGATAGGGGCGCCTGGGTGGCTCAGTCGTTAAGCGTCTGCCTTCGGCTCAGGTCATGATCCCAGGGTCCTGGGATCGAGCCCCGCATCGGGCTCCCTGCTCCATGGGAAGCCTGCTTCTCCCTCTCCCACTCCCCCTGCTTGTGTTCTCTCTCTCGCTGTCTCTCTCTCCCTGTCAAATAAATAAAATAAAATTAAAAAAAAAAAAAAAATTATGTCACAGATAATCATTAGAAACATAGCTTAGGGGCACCTGGCTGGCTCACTCAGTGGAGCACGGGACTCTTAATCTCAGGGTGTGAGTTTGATCCCACGTTGGGTACGGAGATTACTTAAAAAAAAAAAAAAAAAATTAAAAACTAAAAAAGAAAAAGGAAACATAGCCCAGAACAAGTTCTTCTCACTTTCACCAACTTGTGATGATTTGAAGAACAGTTCCAACTTCTGATCTATTAGTTGAAATAGAATTAAGGTTTTTCTTTTAAGATTTTATTTATTCATTTATTTGAGAGAGAGGGACAGAATCCCAAGCAGACTCCTGCTGAGCATGGAGCCTGACGTGGGCTCGATCTCAGGACCCTGTGATCATGACCTGAGCCGAACCCAAGGGTCAGACACTCAACCGACTGAGCCATCCAGGCGCCGCAGAAGGTTTTTGTTTTTTGAAACAACCAAAAAGGAACTATTCTAACTACATCGTTTTATCTTGAGCCTTATAAAAAGAAATTATGTGCTGGTGACTCAAGAAAGCTGTAGTGAGCCTGAGAAATAGGAGGGGCAGAGCACATGGCACAAGTTTCTTGCTTTATTCAGTCAGTATTCCTGGGATTTTGTTTTATTTTTTCCTTGGGGGGGGGGGGAGCCGAATTCTGTGAAAGTAGTTGCTTTGACCTAAGTAAATGTAAATAAAGATAAAATCAGATAGAAACCCCACTCACTGGAAGACCAAACACTTTCCTGATAAGTCATGTAATACAGGAATTTTCAAACCTACACACACAAATTTTACTTGCTGCAGGGAGAGGATTTGAAACTAAAAGGTCTAATGGATAAGGGGGAACTTTTTAGCCTATGACTACACCAGTTATTTTAATGGAGGGAGGGCCCATTTCTTATCAGGTAACGAATTTACTTCATTTCGAACACAGAACACTCAGTAGTATGAACTAGGAGCGGGGAAGAAGGGATTGGTGAGTAAACAAGGAAACTACTCATTAATCAGCAAAGTGAAAAAGTGACCCCCAGCCTAAAAAAGTGACTCATCAGGGTGAGTTTCAGGATTTCTGAATGCCATTTTAACATCTGCCCTTTTTATGCCTGACAGAATTAAGAATATACTGCCAATCCATAAAGAATTTTTCAAAAGAGGAATATGTTTTGGGGCACCTGGCTGTCTCAGTCAGTAGAGCATGGACTCCTGATCTCATGGTTGTGAGATGGGAGCCTCACGTTGGGTGCAGAGATTACTTAAAAATAAAATCTTTAGGGGCGCCTGGGTGGCTCAGTCGGTGAAGCATCTACCTTCAGCTCAGGTCATGATCCCAGGGTCCTGGGATTGAGCCCCATGTCAGGCTCCCTGCTCAGCGGGAAGCCTGCTTCTCTCTCTCCCACTCCCCCTGCTTGTGTTCCCTCTCTGGCTGTCTCTCTGTCAAATAAATAAATAAAATCTTTTTAAAAAATAAATAAATAAAAATAAATCTTTAGGGGTGCCTGGGTGGCTCAGTTGGTTGGGCGTCTGCCTTCAGCTCGGGTCATGATCCCAGCATCCTGGGATGAAGCCTCGCATCAGGCTCTCTGCTCAGCGGGGAGTCTGCTTCTCCCTCTGTCTCTGCCTCTATCTCTCATGAATAAAGAAATAAAATCTTTAAAATAATAAAATCTTAAAAAAAAAAAAGAGGAATACGTTTTAAGTGTTAGTTCTGGTCAAGCAGTCAAATCTGTTCACCACCATGAACCCCAGCACTAAGCACCATGCTTGGTTCACCGGTACCACCAAAACCACGCCCAACACATCTCACTAAAGAAAACATTAACTTTATAGGTTAATTTCTGTGGGAATTAGCAAAACAGTACATCCATTCTTATGAATTGTACTGGCATTTCCGCAGAATCATTTACACACTTGTCAGTTTTAAGAACTGTTCTATGGGGGCGCCTGGGTGGCTCAGTTGGTTAAGCATCTGCCTTCAGCTCAGGTCATGATCCAGGATCCTGGGACTGAGCCCCACATTGGGCTCCCTGCTCATCAGGGAGCCGGCTTCTCCCTCTGCTGCTCCTCCTGCTTGTGCTCTCTCAAGCTCTCTGTCAAATAAATAAGTAAATAAAATCTTAAAAAAAAAAAAAGAACTGTTCTATAATTTTTTCTTTAAACTCTATTATTCGATCTTCAAATTAATCATCATTATTCAGGTTGGGGACAAAATTTATCTAAAACAAAAACAAAAAAACACAACAAAACAAAGAAAAGGAAACACATCAAACTGTTAATAGTAATAGTTATTTCTGAAAGACTAGATTACAGACTTTTCTTTATTCATTTTTTATTTTCCCAAATTTTCTTCAATATGCGTATATACTTTCATATTAAATACATATACACTTTTTTTCAACAAACATTTTTTTTAAAAGTCAAGACAACTTGGGCGCCTGGGTGGCTCAGTGAGTTAAGCGTCTGCCTTTGGCTCAGGTCATGATCCCAGGGTCCTGGGATCGAGTCCCGCATCGGGCTCCCTGCTCAACAGGAGTCTGCTTCGCCCTCTGCCCCCCTCCCCTCATGCTTGCACGCATGCATGCGTGTTTTCTCTCTTTCTCTCTCTCTCTCATGCATGCGTGGAAAAACAAATAAAATCTTAAAAAAAAAAGTCAAGACAACTTATCTTTCAGACTTTGGGACAAGGTTAACAAATCAATTATTCTCCTGAGGAATATACAAAACACAGGAGGATGTGCAAATAATCCCAACCACCCTTAGTACAGGACAGCACACACTGTGCTGATGTTCTCAACTTAAAACGCAGAAAATGAAAACCCTTCACAATCTACACCACTAGGCAGACTATTAGTATTATAATAAAAAAAGTTACTTCTCTTTTACTCTTCAGATACCTCTGGTTCATACATCCCAGGATTTGTTTTGTTTAGTTTTCTGAGTTAGATGGGAATCATTTTCTTCTAAATTACTTTTGGATGTATGGGCATTAAATACGCTTAACAGGAAAGTTATAACTATCATTAACTACACAGAAAAAGCGGTGCCGAAACTAAAAAATCTTTAACTAGGACCACATTCCTACAGGAAAGTTCTATTTCAGGCCTGCCAGAAAGGGATAGACAGGCATCAACCTAGGTTCCTGCACTCACAGTTTAATGATTACAAAGTTATACTCAATTTTGGAATTCTGCTTTCTACGGCAACCAAAAGGACAAATGTAAATTATGCTTAGAAGAAGCTGCAGAGCTATTTTTCAGGTACCCATGTGTACAAACACAGCAACGAGAAGCAGACAGTGACCACTTCTACCACCTAAGGGAAGCGTTGACGGCAAAGCAAGTCATTTTCGTTTGAGTGGGCTGAATGAGATCACTTGTTGGCATCGCTCCAGCAACAATTATTAAAAAAAAGTTTATTTTCTATAAAACCAAAGACCGATAAAAGCCAGGTTAAAGGAGACAGACTAAAGCAGGGGTTGGCAAACTGGACCAGCTCTGCCCACAGCTGTTTCTGAAAGATCTGTGAGCAAAGAATGGCTTTATTTTTTTATTTTTTTAGAGTGGGGAGGGGCAGAGGGAGGAAGAGAGAGAATTTTAAGCAGGCTCCACTGGTCCCAGTGCAGAGCCCAATGTGGGGCTCTAACTCACAACTCTGAGATCATCACCTGAGCCGGAATCAAGAGTCTGATGCTTAACCAACTGAGCCACCCAATCACCCCTAAAGATTTTATTTTTAAGTCATCTCTACACCCAATGTGGGGCTTGAACTCACGAGACCAAGAGCTGCATGTTCCACCTACTGAGCCGGCCAGGCGCCCCTGAATTTTATGTTTTCTAAGGGTTGTAAAACAACAACAAAAAGCAAAACTGAACAAACAAAAAAGAATGAACATGAACATAGACCGTATATGGCTATTAAAACCTAAAATACTATCTGGTCCTTTTAGGAAAAGTTTGCTGACTCTTAACTAGAAGAAGAAGTATTTTTACTGTTTTGTTTTTTTTTTTTTTAGATTTTATTTATTTATTTGAGAGAGAGAGAGCATGAGAGGCGGGAGGGTCAGAGGGAGAAGCAGACTCCCCGCTGAGCAGGGAGCCCGATGCGGGACTCGATGTGGGACTTGATCCCGGGACTCCAGGATCATGTCCTGAACTGAAGGTAGTTGGTTAAGAAGGCTGTGGCTTAACCAACTGAGCCACCCAGGCGCCCGATTTTTAGATATTTTAAAAAATCAAATATAATTAAAAGGATAGAAAACATAAACTTCTAGCTAACCATGATGGATTAAACACGCATGATCCTCAATGAGACCTCAATGAAAAGGAATATGGAAGGCAATTTAGAGAACCCTGGGAAGGTTCAGGAAGTGAAGGCTCTGGGTTCTTTAAAAGCTGGAGTTTAGATGGAGATAAGAATGCTGGTTGAAACTCTTAAGCGGCAGGTACCCCTCCCTCCTACTGTGTGGCAAGCCCAAGCACGCAGATGGCTACCTCACCCCTACCACAGCAGAGGCTGATGTTTACTAGAGAACATGAACTCACAGATGCTCCAGATGGGAGGACACCAGGCTGGGAGTGAACTGCAGGACTAAAAACAGAGAAACAGAAGTTTCCCTAGTAAATGGTAAACAACTCCAGCCACCCTCCCTTCTCCTGCCTGGTTCCTAAATGCTGACAACTAAGTTCATACATCCCAGGAAGGAGAGGGGAGTATTTGCAGGGGAAACTGGCCCCAAAGAAAAAACCTACAGTTACTGATTTGAAAGATACTAACGTTTGAGGGTTCCCCTATGAAACCTCTGCCTCTTCACCCAACAGTAAAGGCTTCTGCTCAAGGTTACAATTAGCTGCTCAGTGCCTTACCGTTTTTTTGAATGAATATCCAAGTATTACCCGACATTCAAGAAAGCTTCCAACATGGGAAAAAAGTCTAAAAGAAAAATTTAAAGATTTTATTTATTTGAGAGAGTGAGAGAGACCGCATGTGCAAGCGCAGGAGGGGCAGAAGGAGAGAGAATTTCAAGCAGACCTCACGCTGAGTGTGGAGCCTGATTCGGGGCTGAATTCCACGACCCTGAGATCATGACCCGAGCAAAAACTAAGAGTCAGACGCCCAACCTACTGAGCCACCCAGGCCCCCCCAAAAGAAAATTTTAAAATAAAACAAAACTAAATTTGTATTTAATATCCTCAGAGACATAAGCTGATGTGTCCATTAAGCAAAACAAGGTACCAGAAAGAAAGACAATTTAGACAGTAAAAACTCTTGGAAATGAAAAATGTAAAAATAAATTTTTAAAAATCTTTCACAGGTTGGAAAATAGAGTTGAGACTATCTCCTAAAAGACAAAGATGGAAAAGATAACAGAATTAGAAGTTCAAGCCAGAAGATCCAATACCTAGTATTAACAGTATCAGAGTGTGAAGAGAGGAAAAAAAGAGGGGAATTTATGATGAAATAATACAAGAAAATTTCCCAGAAATGAAGGATGCAGTTTAGACACTAAAAGGACTATCAAACGATGAACATAATCATTCAAAAACTTACATAAACTGAAAGGTAATAACAGAAATTCCTGGACACTGGAGATAAGAAAAATTCTAAAAACTTCTAGGAAGAAAAACAGGTGACATACACAGGACCGGGAATAAGAAAGACTACAGACATCTTAAGAGTATGAAGACTGAAAGCTAGAAAACAATGGACTAATACCCTGAAATTCTGGGGAGACCCATTTTGAACTTTTGACCTCCAGAACTATAAGACAGTATGTGCTGTTTTAAGCCACTAAATTTGTGGTGACTTGTTACACTGATATTAGGAAACGAATGCAATCCACAAAACACATTTTCCCAAGCAACTAAACATATAAATGGCTTCTAAATTATGTTCTTATTAAGTTCATTAGTACTTAACTTTACAGTTCTAATAAGGCAGCATAATTGGATAATAGTATTATAATCACAGTTACCAAGCCCAAAGCTCTGAAAGAGTAACATTAAGTCCCCACCTGAAATTAATTATACAAAGGATTATTAGTCTCACACCAGAAATCTTATTTTTCTCTTCTCTCTGGAGATGAAGGTAGAGGATGTAACAAAGTATTTCAACGTCCCTTCTAGCCTTTATTTCATGAAATGAAACTGTACAATCTATGAGTTGGAGAGGATATTCACCATCAGTGACTGAATTGCATAACCAAAGTTCAAATCCCCTCTGCAGATCCACTTGGCCTACAGCAATCTGTTACTGGACACACAGTATAAAAAAGATGCATATGACAACATCAGTAACCTAATGTATGAGAGAGGGAAAAGTACAGTTTCTGTATGCTGTGGAAGTTACCAGTTTAACCTAATATAACTATAAACTATTCTACATAAGCCTCATGGTAACCAGAAAGAAAAAACCTGTAGCAGAGACAAAAAAGATTAAGAAAGAGGAAGCCTACCCACCTTGCAATTGCTACCTCATGCTTGAGCAGGTCCAGGGATGGGAACTCAGTGTCCCAGAGCATTCTATTCCATCCTCTGCATGGCTGTGATTTTTAGTTCTTTATTCTGACTTCACGTCTCACATTTCCATCCACAGTGTCTATTTCCGGTCCTCAGCATTAAGTAAAACACATTTAACCGATAAGACCTCAAAAGCCACAAAATACCTGTCATGGTTGCCCCAAGTTCTATACTCTCTGGGCTGAACATCCATAGCTCATTCCCTCGCCCCTCCCGAAGACCTGCATTTACATCCCCACTCTGCTATGTACATAATAGGGACTACTTATTTAACCAATAAAATGGAGGTTACCTTCCCCTTAAGGTTCTTGTGAGGGTTAGAAAAGTCCTGGTAGAGCGCCCGCACCAAGCACGGAGCAGCCATCATGGTAATGACAGCAGGGATCCGAAGTCCCACACCCGGACAAGTTGCTCTCTACTAGACCAGCTCCATTTGTCTTTAACCCCACAGGATGATGCCTCAAACTAAAAGCATTATCCAGGGATTGTCTGATCTGTGCAGAGGAGAGCAGGACCATCTCTCTCCTCCCTCATCTTAGACACGGTATTTCCGCCAAACCAGCCTAAGACCAAATGTGTTTTCTTCCGCAGCCCGAGCACACTGCTGACTCCCAAATAATATACTTTGAGTAAAATCCATCTTTTAGAAATACTAAAATTAAAATCACATCTCCTCTATGTTGGATTGAGAAAAACGTGACTGATAAATTCTTCTATTACTTGTAAGAAAGTATAACACGATGCAGTATTTCTGAGTCAATGACTATGAAACACTCTGGCCTAGCATGTACTAAGTGCTTAATAAAAGCTGACTTCTCCCAATTAATTCAACAAACCCGTAATAAATTCTCGGTAATCTTTCCTCTTTAACAACACAAGCAGCCACAGAATATCAACTGCCCCCAGGCACTCGGCTAAGAATTTATATATATAATTCCCTGTAACTCTCACAACAACCCCTGAGTAAAGGAAGGCACGGAATTAAAGAAACTGAGTGGCAGAACTAGGAAAAGGACCCGAGACAGTGTTGACTACCGAGCTCAACTTCCTAAATACTGAGCCAGAGTAGACCTCATTTAGTGAACAGAGGAAAGTACCACAGTCCTCCCTTATCCACGAGGGATACATTCCAAGGCCTACCGTGGATGCCTGAAACTGTGAATAGTACCAAACCCTATATATAAAGTATGCTTTTTCCTATATGTATATATCTATGATAAAGCTTAATTTATAAAACTAGGCACAGTAAGACAATAACAACAAGAATAATTAATACCCTGTAATAAAAGGTAAGTGAACGTGGTCTCTCTTAAGATATCTTACTGTCCTGTCCTCACCCTTACGACGGCAGGAGATGATAAAATGCTTACATGATGGACAAGATGATGTGAGATGAAGGACGCCGGAGGATGACGCGGCGCTAGGCTACTATTGACCTTCCGCCGCCCCGTCAGGGGAGGATCACCTGCTTCCTGAATGCAGCTGACCACCAGGGAGAGCTAAACCGCGGATAAGGGGGAAACTACTATAAACATTATCTCCTTCTGGGTGTTGGTTACCAGAGTATGTACACTTTGTGGAAGTTCATCATGCTATACACCTATCACCTGTGTACTTTTCTGAATGTGTATTAAACAAACAGGAGGCCTCCGGCGAATGTTAAAATCACTTACATTAAACACACACACAAATATATACACACGTGTATAACCATATCCTCGAATCCAGTCTTCATATGAAAACTTTAGTTCAGCTCAAATTTAATATGAACTAGCAAATTAAAAAATCAGATGCTTGAGAGGTATTACTATTCTTTTTTTTTTTTTTTATCTCCCCCACCCCGAGGTATTACTATACTTCGTGGCTGTAATTTCTTCTTTTTCTTGGTTCGGGGTTTTTAAAAAAGGTTTTATTTATTTTAGGAGAGTGAGAGCAAGCACGCAAGCGGCGGGGAGGGAGAGGGACAAGCAGACTCCACACTGGGCACAGGGCCCAACGTGGGGCTCGATCTCATGACCCTGAGATCAAGACCTGAGCTGATATCAAGAGTCTGATGCTTAACTGACTGAGCCACTCAGGTGCCCCTAGTGGTTACAATTTCTTTTTTACAATTGTCTCTTGGGTCTATGCGTCCTCCTATACTATTACACACTTATGTCTTAAGGTAAAGACAATAAAAAAGAAGGAAAAAATAAACTCAAAATTTAACAGATGGTCGATGGTAATAATTAACCTTGAAATTATCTGAGGTCAGACCACTGAAGTCCAGGAGGCACACACTAATTATACATACATATAAATTACAGCTGTACTTTTTTTTTTAAACATTAATGGGGCCATTCCTACATGTTGTTGTAAATGCATATGCCTAAAGGTAACAAAAGGAAACAGAACCATTTCGGCCCATCCGCCTGATGGCCTCTGTGTGACCAGTAACACAGCTGAGTGTACTACTGAGTATAATCACCAGCGCTGCTAGCAGAAACGCATTAACAAGTCCAGAAAGACTCTGAGTCCAAGACTTAAGTTCCTCCAAATTCAACTACAGCTTTTATGTATCATATACTCAAAAATACTCCTCTCTCTCTCTCACACACACACACCCTTTATCTGTCTACTGAAAAGGCCTAGAAATGATGACCAATCCAGCAGCAATGAGCACCCACTCCCATCACCCAGATTATATCTCTTCAAATGCTGTTTCCCACTAACGGGAACCATGTCTCCTTGGACAAATGGCTGATTCCTGCTGAAGCAGGAAATGTATAAGAACAACCTGGAATATCTCATCATACCAGATAGCAAGGAAGCTATGAAAAATTACCAGTCATGTCAAAGGAACTTAAGAGCCAATCTGACAAGGCTCCCACTTGCTAAAGATGGTACTGAGCATCGGTAAGAGCTTAAAAAAAACCAAATACGTTTAAAAGCATTAGTACATAATGACAATAAAAAAACCTGTCACCTGTTAAGGCTGCTAGAGAAACAACTCATTATTTTGAAAATAAAGGGAAAGAAGCATTTTTCCTTTCCTATTTGAATTTATACTCCGCACCAAATAGTGTATGAAGGAAAGTATTCCAGTGAAAGAAAGACAATTGAGTCCGTTTTTCAATCCCCAATGAATTAACACATCCATTTTCAATTTACAAGAGTTAAAAAAAATCATTACACTAGCTAAATGCGGGCCTCCCAAAAGATCTAATATTGTATTATTAGTAGCAGTGGGATTTAGCATGTCAATATTTTGATGAGCACATTTACTTCAGTCTTTTGGAGGCAATTTCCGCCCCATTACGTCCAAAATTTCAAACCTGAGAGCAATATCATGTAGGAATTCAGAGTAGATGGTTCTCTCACACTTCACTCCTCCAGATATCTCAAGAGACTCGATAAAGTGATCATGTGTAAAAAACAATAGGAATCTTTCCATTAGCCCTTAATATTTCCAAGCAAATATATTTTAAAAGTTCCAAAAAGAGGGGGCGCCTGGGTGGCTCAGTCGGTTGAGTGTCTGCCTTCGGCTCAGGTCATGATCTCTGGGTCCTGGGATCAAGCCCCGAATCCAGGCTCCCTGCTCAGCAGGGAGCCTGCCTCTCCCTCTGCCTCTCCCCACCCCCTTCGTGCTCTCTCTCAAATAAATAAATAAATAAAATCTTTTTTTAAAGAATAAAACAAAAAATAAATTAAAAGTTCCAAAATGTGATAAGGCAACAGGGTAGTAATTCTAAGTATCTCGCTCAGAATACCATCAGATAAAGCAGGGTTTCTATTCACTTGTCATCTCCTGTAGTGGGAAGACCTCTTTGGAATCAGAAAATCAACCCTGCCTCTTACTAATAACCGAGGGACCTGGATCAAGTTCCTTTACTAAGAAACCAGAACAACGTCCTCACTAGAAGGTCTGTGGAGGACTACACAGAATAATGCATATTATACATTATATTATTTCAAAGCAGTACCTGACACAGAGTGAACATCGGCTCAACAACTGGGGCTAATTAATACTCTGGAATTTTAAATTAATGCAACCATCTAACAGCTTCATGTGATGAGGAAATAAAATATTAGAAAAGGAAACATTCACCCCCAACGACTCTAAAAGCCAAAATACAACTCCTCAGGTTAGCTCTATCCAAGAAGTATAAAGGCTACAATAAAGCCAACCAATACAGCCCTTACCCAAAGAGCTGAGAATACCCGCTGAAGCTTGCTAAGCTAGAATCGGGCAACTTGGCTCCGCCCTGTAAAAACCTTCAATGGTTCTTCACTGTCACTAACAAAAAGGCTATTTACAATGGCATTCAAGTCCCTCCGCAGAACTGACACCAACGTGCCTTTCCAGCTCTATCACACGGCTTCCTATTTGCCATTTCCCGACACACGCCTTGTCCTTTCAGGGCTCTTGGTCGTCCATTCCCCCTCTCCCCCCGCATCTGCCCCTTCCATCCTTCACACTCTATTGCGACTGTCATTGGGTCTTTAACTCCTCTTTTGGACCCTAAGCTCCTTAACAGCAAAAGGGAACGTACTACTCCTTTACAGTGGTAATCTAACATAAAACTGTATCCATAATAAGGATTCAACAATGTTTGAGATTTATTTATTTAAATCTTATTTAGGTAATTTCTACACCCATTATGGGGCTTGAACTCACAACCCCGAGATCAAGAGCCACACGCTCAGGCGCCTGGGTGGTTCAGTTGGTTAAGCATCTGCGTTCGGATCGGGTCATGATCCCAGGGTCCTGGGATCGAGTCCCGCAACACGCTCCCTGCTCGGTGGGGAGCCTGCTTCTCCCTCTCCCTCTGCCTGCTGATCCCCCTGCTTGTGCGCTCACTCGCTCGCTCTCTCTCAAATAAATAAAATCTTAAAAAAAAAAAGAGCCACATGCTCTACCCAATGAGCCAGCCTGGTGCCCCAATAATACCTGAAGCTTGGACAGTAAGAATGGTAACTTACATTCATCCATATTTTCATCTACTATTTTATTTTTACCTGCATAAAATTAAAGAGAGTAGGTAGTTGACATAATGGGTTCAATCACTGGCCTGTGACCGCTGTGACTGGGATGGAATGAAAAACAGGGTTCGTGATTCCCAATCCAAGTTATTTTCGATGGATAGCCATGCTTTCGAGACTCATATTTATTCCACAGAGGAAGATAAAATTTAATGTCATTTCTGATTCTTGCTGAGATTCTGGTACAAAAAACCACAAAATAGTGATCTATTAGAAATCCTTACAAAACTGATAAAAATGTCAAGTATTGCACTGGGAAAATTTATACATTAAAACAAAAGCAGCAACACTTGACTCACCTACTTTCCATAATGACACGCCCCTCCCCCCCGCCCTTAGTAGTCTCTTATCCTGATAGCCTCATCATGCCAACTATGTAATGATCCATGCAGAAACGTAGCTTTAATTGCTACACTGCTATTTCTCCTTTTAAGTATTTGAATATTGCTTTGAGAGCTTAACTTAGGAAGTGAATGAACCATACCTATTAATGCAGCTTTTTTCTCTAAGGTCACTGATAACTAGGCACCCCAATTACAGGTTCCCCAAGGACTCCTACTACTCAACAAACATGTTAAAATAATGTTAGCTTGAGACCAAATCTTAAACCTGAGACATCAAATTTCATCTAACCTAGCTGCTCTACACACACACACACACACACACACACACACCTGGAAACAGAGTTTGGAAGAGAAAAGTTAGTTATCCAGGAGTTTACATGGTTAATAGAATCCAGGGCCTCCTGACTCCCAAAGCAATACTAAATTCACCATACATTATACAGTGTTTTAATCTTTCAAAGAAAATATTACCACTTTCAAGTAAGACAAGCTCAGAAGATAAAATGACCTTTACTTTTTTGTTAGTCATGTGGCAAAAGCTAGGATTAAAAGTGGGTCTTTTTCTATTCTTAGATACCTTTGTGCTACTATATACTTTAATCTTCCTGAACACTGGGAAAGTAAGTTCCAAGAATAAAAGTATGAAGTAAAATGTAGTTATACAAATTGTATAAGAAACACCAGATTTTTATATAAGTGGTAATATATCACCACCACAGGAAACACTAAATTCCAGCCAGTGACCTAAGGGTCAAGTGATCTAACACCCATTAGCCATTACCAATTCCCCAAGCTGGCCAGTGCACAGAGGGCTGAACTCCCTGTCCAATGACAACGAATATCTCAAGGGTAAACTTTTTAATAAAAAATACAATGAATGTGGAATAATCAAATGTTCTGGAAAATTTATAAAAGACTTTCATTAGTTTGCACAGTTATTTCAGCAGAGAACAAATAACTTTTGCACGTTATCAGTACAATGAACTACACAACTTCAGTTACTCAAGTATGTACTGCACTCCAAAAGGAACTCCCTCTGGGAAAAGTGTCACAAATATGCTGTTCTGGAATGTATACAAAACCTAGCAACCACTTTTAAAGTTTCATTCTGCCGAAGATCTGCCCCTCAAGATCTAAATATCTCTAAGAATCAAAGTAACGGGCCTCTCATCAGTCTTTCCCACTGAAAAGATCATGTGACTGGTATCACCACCAGTGAATCACCCAATTAAAAAAAAAAAAAACCCACAAAAAATCCACACCACAATCGTGCTCTAAGACAAGAGACATTTTACAATTAACTCTGCGAGAAACAGAGAGGGTACCTTTAGGCCTTAATTGAGAATTTACTCTTGCACATTGCTTCCAAGGGACAATTTTAACCATCTAGAAGTTACTAGAACATAGTGGGCATCCCTTCCCTTTGGAGGCTAATTAGCCACAGGGGACCTATTAGCTTAATACTTCCTCCTCTCGGCCACATCGAAACTGCCAGGTGAGCAAGTCCTATCCCGAGTTTACGGTTCCCCCAGAATGGCTGGAAAGGGAGTGAACATAACCTACGGGAAGATTTCTTCCTTCCCGGAAAAGGGGTAAAAATCGGTGGAGTCTGATGTGCCAAGCCACAGGAAACAAGAAAAGGAATGCGACAGTAAACAAACAAACAAACCCATACAAAAAGTCATCCCAGAACGGCATCCTCTGGGAGAGAAAAGACTCATTCTTCCACCCCGGCCATGGAAACCCGAGAAGCTAAATTGGGTAAAACGTCCTGGTATCCTCGGGGAGGCAGGACTCGGACTGCTATACTGAGGTTCCAGGCCCTTCAGGGGTGTGACCCAGTGGCCCAGCGGGTGGTGACAAACTTCGGGGACCCCCAAGGACGGAGCTTGTTCCGGTCGCCGCGGCCGGGGCGGGCGAGGAGGGGACTGGCCCGGTCACGCTCGGGCCACCGCCCGGGTCGGACTCGCCGGGGCGGCCGAGGCGGGGGTGGGGCCGGGGCGGCTCACCTTTGAAGAAGCGCAGCGCCAGGCCGTACAGCTCCTCCAGGCCGAAGCCCCAGCGCTGCTCCAGCCGCCGCGCTTCCTCCGCCGCGCCCCCGGCCGCCGCCTCCCCGGGATCCGGCTGCTTCCCCGCGGCGCCCGGCCCCCGGCCCGCCCCGGGCGGCGAGGGCGGCGGCGGTACCAGCGGAGCGCCCTCTGCGCTGGGCCGCTCCTCCGGGTCCGGGCTCAGCGTGAGGCCGTCGACGGAGACCTCGAGTCGCTCTGCGTTCAGCACCGCCGCCATCTCCGGCTGCTGCGCCTCCTCGGCGGGGACAGGCGGCGGCCACGTATCGACTTCCTGCTGACCTCTGACCTCCACTTACCGACGCCGGAACTTCCGCCGCTGATGAGGCTCTCCGGCTCCGGGAGAGGGGCTGAGGCTCGCGCCCCGCCCCTCCGCGACCCCCAGCCCCGCGGGACCCGCCCCGCCCCCCCGGCCCCGCCCCTCCTGCCCGCGTCCGCCCGCGAGCGTCGCCCTCTCCCCTTTTCCCCTCCCCAGTCCCCCACCTGCGGCGGTCGCGGCGGGGCGGGGCCCGCGGGGCCGGGGGTCGCGGCGGGGCCGGGGTGACTGGGCAGGCGCCGTACGCTGGAGGCCGAGACCCTTCCCGTTTGTGGGGTCGTGGACTTCCCGGAACCTGACCCCCCACTTGACCTTGATCTTCACTGCAGCGCTGCGGAAATGCTGGGCGAATGACTTTTTTTTAAGAGGAAGCTGAGGCTGTGGAGAAATCGTTTGCTTCTCTGCGGCTGTTTTAAATCGGCAGACCCTGGTTTTGCAGGAACCATACAATTTGTGGGAACCCCAGTAAGAAAAAAAAATACACCGGGAGCGCTTGGGTGGCTTAGTTGGTTAAGCTACCCACTCGTGATTCTTGATCTCAGTTCGGGTCTTGGTCTCAGGGTCCTGAGTTCAAGTCCCGCCTTGGAGCTTACTTAAAAAAGAAAAACACCCCAAATTATTCGCATAAATACACTTAGAATGAGAAATCACAAATGACACTTTGAAAAGTTAAAAAAAGCCACAAGCGTCACACACACAATGGTAAAGCATTTATTAACTTCCTGACACGCTTCTACAGGGTGTCCAAAAGTCCAGAAACACAATTATTTTGTTTAGAAGATCGAAACTGCCCTTGACAGCATTGCGTATATCTTACCTGTCTGTCTAGACTATGGGCACCATTTATGGTCATTTTTTCCCACGCTTTTTAGCTGCATGCTTTTTTTTTTTGGCTGCATACTTTTAATCATTTTCCTACGACATTTTGTAATGTTTTTCTATAAAGAAAAGAGGAAGGTCAGTGTTCTTTTCAGCATGGTGCTCAAAAATTTTTTATTGTTTATGTTTCAGCTTCACAACTCTTTAGTGTTCTTAGTGTGTTCTTTTTACAACTCATTAGGGTTCTTAGTGTGTTCCTTTTTTTTTTTCTTTTAAGAATTTATTTATTTGACAGAGAGAGAGACAGCGAGAGAGGGAACACAAGCAGGGGGAGTGGGGGAGGGAGAAGCAGGCTTCCCAGACTGGATCCCACAACCCAGGACCCAGGATCATGACCTGAGCCGAAGGCAGACGCTTAACGACTGAGCCATCCAGGCGCCTCTAGTGTGTACTTTTTAAAAGATTATTGTCAAGTTTGGAACAACCTGTATCAGGTTGCTTTCACATATGAGCTATAGTATTTTAGGGCTGTTTGGCTACTTCCATGGCAATTTCCTGTATGGTTTTTACTCGATCCCCAGTGGTTTTCAGAACAAGATCTGTCTGCTCCCATTAAGATCAATAAAACATGTGACTTTACCTACAGACTCACTGAATTACAAATTTGTGTCCCATAAACGCAAGAATCATAATATATTCCATTTTGCATGATTCACATACAAACAAACATAAGCCTGGTACACTACAGTTGCATATATGACATTACTTATGTGAGAATCTCCATTTTAGGTTAGGCATTGAGAGACTTGATTCTGCCACTTACCATTTTTTACTCTTGATGGTTGGGAGGATTTTCTATGGACTAGTTTCTCCTTTTCTTTCACATCTTGTTTCCCCCTCCACCACCCATGTATTTTCCGGGCTGGGCATCACAGAGCTCCTTTGCCCTCTGGCCCTGTGCCTTTGTGACATGATTGCTGGCTGAGTTGGCATAATGGGCAGTAGGTGTATTTCAGAAAGCCATTCCTCCACCCACGGACGGCGATGATTTAACAGTACGCGGAAATGACTGCAAATCACGTAAGTGCATGCCGCTAAGCCCCAGTTAAACGTATCGCGTCCTCCGGGCGCCTGGGTGGCACAGCTGGTTAAGCATCCAACTCTTGGTTTTGGCTCAGGTCATGATCTCAGAGTCATGGGAGCTCTGTGTTGGGCTCTGTGCTCAGCATGGAGTCTGCTCAAGACTCTCTCTCTCTCCCCCTCTGCTCCTCCCTCCCCCTGTGCTCTCGCTCTCTCTCCAAAATAAATAAATCTTAAAAGAAAAATGTGTCCTTTAATTGATCATTGTCCCCTTAGCCAGATCTCAAAAAAGCCCTTGGCCATTCCTGAAGCATCAAACACAAGAGGAGTCACGGAAGTCAGAAGGCAAAGAGACAGTGGGTTTAAATATCTTACTTTAGACACTTTTACAGAAACTTTGGACCAGGTGAATATACTGCTAGGGCTCTTCCAAAGGCCTTGGAAGGACCTGTGTACGGGACAGCTCTGAAACAAGCTTCATTAATTTACGGTAAACCTGCTTTTAGTTATAGGGGACTTGAAAAATCAGCACATCCTTTGGTTTTGTTGTTGTTGTTGTTGTTGTTTTAAGATTTTATTTTATTTGACAGAAAGAGACAGAGAGAGAGGGAACACAAGCAGGGGGAGTGGGAGAGGGAGAAGCAGGCTTCCCGCCGAGCAGGGAGCCCGATGCGGGGCTCGATTCCAGGACCCTGGGACCATGACCTGAGCCGAAGGCAGACGCTTAATGACTGAGCCACCCAGGCGCCCCTCGGCACATCCTTTGTATCAAACATTTAAACCTCTCCCTACTTGAGCCATCAAGAACCGTCTTGCAGGTAGTTGCTATTAGTGAGCTTAAAAAGATTAGGGAATATAACTTCCCTTTAATTACTCATTATGGGAAGTGAGTTCCAGACATTCACTAGAACAAGAGGTCAAACTTTGACATGCAGGCTAATCACCTGAATGGCTTGTTAAACTGCACATTTGGACTCAGAAGGGAGTCAGAAGGGAGGCATTTCTAATAAGCCTCCTGGGCTGCAGCTGTCTGTAGACATTTGAAATAGCAAGAGTCTAGGACACTTTTTTGCACAGTTTTATTGAGATATAATTGACGTCCAACAAACTGCAAATACTCAAAGTTTACAACGCGATGTGTTTTGACATACACACCTACCTGTAAGACCATTAACCACGATCAAGATAACATATCTATCACTCTTCCTAGACTTTTCAATAGACTTTTGTTCTAATGTCCTTGTCACAATAGAATCTGACTTGTAAAAAACAATTCAGAGAAACCACCTGTATTTCCCATATTTCTCTCTTTTATATGTGGAGGCACAGAGTTAGCAAAATGGTATATTTTCCGAAACCTTTCAAATATCTTCCCCGCGTCTGTTCCTATACAAAAGAGGGCACACTTCTTTTCTTCTTTTTTTAAAGATTTTTAAGTAATCTCTACACCCAATGTGGGGCTCAAACCTACAACCCCGAGATCAAGAGTTGCATGCTCTACCAACTGAGCCAGCCAGGCGCCCTGAGGGTACTTCTCTCTCTCTCTCTTTTTAAGATTTTATTTATTTAGGGTGCCTGGGTGGCTCAGTTGGTTAAGCGACTGCCTTCGGCTCAGGTCATGATCCTGGAGTCCCGGGATCGAGTCCTGCATCAGGCTCCCTGCTCAGCAGGGAGTCTGCTTCTCCCTCTGACCCTCCCCCCTCTCATGCTCTCTCTATCTCATTCTCTCTCTCAAATAAATAAATAAAATCTTAAAAAAAAATAGTTTAAAAAAAAAAGATTTTATTTATTTATTTGAGAAAGAGAGAGTATGAGCGGCAGGGCGGGGTGGGGGGGGGCAGAGGGAGAGGGAAAAGCAGGCTCCCCATTGATCAGGGAGCCCAATGCGGGGCTTGATCCCAGGACCCAAGGGTACTTTCCAACCAACCAACCAACTTTGCCGTGTGAATTTCAGTTAAGCTCCATTCATTCAAACACTCGCCAAGTAAGTATTACCATTTTTGAAATGCTTTCTGAAGTTTCCTCCCTAAATCTTAGGGAGGAAACTGTTCCCTCCACATTATGTTCATCTTCTCTGTGAAATATTATTAGATTTCCAGACAGAGACTGAGTTCAATTTCTGGCTTTCTCTGGTGATAATCAGTACTCAGTACGTGTTGCCATTAGTCTCAGTAAAGCAGACGACAATAGTAGTGATGATTATTTTGTGCTCCTTGACTGCAAGCATCTGGAGGGCAAAGGCTATGGCCTCTGATCTCCCGCAGTCCCTAACAGAGGATGGGGGAAAGGGGCAGGTGCTCAGAATGTTTCACTGAGTGGATGAATTAAGGCCCAATTCCATCTGTTCCGTACAATACCAATTCAGCTCAACGTACAGTTAAGGAGTGACTCCTGCACCACACGCTGGGGGAAATACAAAGGTGAAGGGCTGTGTTTGGTGTCTAAACCCAAGGAGTTGTGGTCCAGTAGGTGGGATCGGTGAGAAGCACTGTATTAGGGCTGGATTCCAACTTGGTGACCTTGGGCACGTGACTTCACTTCTGCCGCCTGCCCTGTACATCGGGGATAATAATAGCACCCACCTCTTGGGCTGCTGAGAAGACAGGATGTGTGAATACACGTAAAGCACTAAGGAAAGGACCCGCCTGGCACGCACCAAGCTTTTCAGAAATTGGGGCCACTGCTGTGTACCACATTCCGTTAAAACGCCGAAGAGACGCTGCTCTCGGGAGGCTCGTAGGAGAAAGTCGGCCAACTTGGGGTCTTTGCCTTGGCTTGCAAGAGGGGGCACCTGCAGTGAACTGGTGGTTGGCCTTTTAAGATGTGGGCCTGGTGTTGGCGCTGGACAACAGTGAGCTGGAGGCTGCCTCCTTGAGAAGGGACGTGTGGTCTCAAGTTTGCCACAATCCCCCCAGCCCCACCCCGTTGTGAAGGACACCGTCCTTGCTATTTATCCTGGGCCCGTAGGAGATGCCAGGGATCATTTTAGGCCAACACTATCTATTTCTAGTGCCACCTGCCTGGCCACTGCAGGCTTTTGTGTTCGTGACTCCTTAAGATAGGAGAAGATGGTATCCTGCCTGGAAGTTTTGAGGAGGTCATTCTATGGATCCCTATGCATGTTTATATTTGAAGAAGGTAGAAATGACATTCTAGGGAGAGGGAGTACCGTTCGCTGACACCCCGTGGGTCATGAGAACCTGGCATGCTTGCTTAGCCTTGGCCTGAGCAGAAACAGCAAGGGGAGGGGTGGCGGGGAGGGGGGAGCCTCAAGAAGACGGCAGGGGCCAGATGCGGAAGGCCGAAAAGGGGAGGCCAGAACTGCCTGGAGGACTCGGCCTGCAGGCAGTGGTAGAAGGAGAAACCAGACGGGGGGCCGGCAGTAGGGAGCTCGGGATGGAAGCTGCTGTTAGCCCAGGCCAAGATGACAAGATCCTGAGAAGGGGCAGCGTAGGGACACGACAAGGAAGAAATGGATTCCAAGAAGATGCGCCCAGAGCCCACAGAGCCAGCCAGGATTGGGGAGGCAGAGGGACAGAATCTGGCCCCTTTTAGGCATTGTAACCTTAGGCCCACTTTCTGGATCTCTGTCTCTTTACCTGTAAGAAGTAGAAATTGTTTCTGCCTTGCTTCCATCACAAGATGTTGATATAGGAACGGGCCTAAAATAATTATATCTGTGAAAGTGTTTTAAATTCCTGGAAAGGTAAGATATGATTCGTGTAGCTGCTGTTACCACGACTTTCTGACCTTCACATTCAAAACACTCTTAAAGGTTATTTTAGAGAAAGGGGAGGGGCAGAGGGAGAAGGAGCAGGAGAACCTCAAGCAGACGGAATCAGATCCAGGGCTCGATCTCACGACCCTGAGCCCATGACCCCAGCAGAAATCAGGAGTTGGAAGCTTAACCAAATGAGCCATCCAGGCGCCCCCACATCCAAACACTCTTAAGGGTCATTGTCCATTATGAAATTATGCACATTTGTTTAGGTGCAAAGGTAAAAATGGGTCTAATCAAAGACATAAAAATATTTTTAAAAATAAGCCTCCCGTAATCCCAACCAACATTAGCAACATGGGGTACAGCCTTCCATTCTCCTGTTTGCAAATGCTAATATCTACACAATAATAATACCGGTAATTATGACTAAGTAGTATCCTCCACTGACAGTAGGAAGAGGTGAAGTGCTTAGGAAACGAGAGGCCCCTGATTCCAAGGATCTGTTCCCAAGATGCTGAGACCAATGCTTGAGCTTTAGGGACCCTCAGCGCCACCTGCTTGCCGGATGCAGAAATGCTGCCGCAGGTGGACTCACCCTTGCGCGGGAGCCACCGCCAAGGTGGGGTAGGGGGTGGGGGCTTTGGGGGGTGGGGACAGCCTCTGTGGCCCCGCCTGGGACCTGCAGAGCCAGAACAAAGGCTGGGGCTCTGGGCGGGTCTGCCCCACGCAAGACACCGAGCACCATGACACTTCTCTAAATGATGGATGTAAAAACCCAAACTCAATCAGCCCTGCTGGAGGAAAGACTGAATTATCTTTCCATCCCCTCAATAGAAAATTAAATTTTGAAATTGTTATCACATAGACAACAAAGGATATGCAGCCCAAAAAAAGGTAGGAAGAAAAATAAGCATAGAGATCTATCAGGAAGTTGAGTAATATGAATAATAGTGGTTATTATTACTGTGTCATTTTAAAAAAATATTTTATTTATTTGAGAGAGAGAGAGAGAGACACTGTGAGCAGGGGGAGGAGCAGAGGGAGAGGGAGAGAATCTCCAGCAGACTCCCCGCTGAGCACAGAGTCCGACATGGGGCTCAAACTCAGGACCCTGAGCCACCCAGGCGCCCCTATTACTGTGTCATTTGAATTTTGTCATACCAGTCAGCTTTCTTAACATTTGTGATTCATTTGGGTTTCATTTTGTATTCTAAATAAACATTCATTTCTGTACCTGATTTTCTTTTTTTTTTTTTTTAAAGATTTTATTTATTTATTTGACAGAGAGATAGACAGAAGAGCACAAGCAGCAGAAGAGCACAAGCAGAAGGAGTGGCAGAGGGAGAGGGAGAAGCAGGCTCTGCACTGAGCAGGGAACCCGATGCGGGACTCGATCCCAGGACCCTGAGATCATGACCTGAGCTGAAGGCAGACGCTCAACCATCTGAGCCACCCAGGCGCCCTGTACCTGATTTTCTATTCTTTGTCTTAAAGAACTCCCCTTCCTCCCATCATTGAATAAGCTTCAAGCCCCACGAATTCTGGATGTGCTCATAGTCCTGGCCTGACCCTGGCACACACAGAAGGTGCCCAATCTATGTTTGCTGAAAGACTGAAAGGGCATGCACGTTTCGTAGCATTGCAAGGAACTTTCATGAAGGAGGCCAACTTCAACTCACTAAGAGGAAGACTTTCTAAAATTTGACCTCATCCTTGAAGAGAGCCAATAGTAGCTACTGAACATGTACGTGTAAAGAGCTAGGCCAACCCCCTTCTATACATTGTCTTAGTTAAGCCTCGGAGTAACTGTTTGAGATAAGCATCATTGTCCCTATTTAAAAATGAGGAAACCAGGTCACGGAGGTGAAGCACCTGGCAGGTCCTTGCCTAGCAGCCAGGTCTGTCTGGCTCCGAAGCTCCATCAGGTGCCTCCAGCCCAGGTCGGCCCGGACCTCTGAATCTTGCGTTTCATATACAGAGTACGCACAGAGTTTGGAGGAGGCACTGCTGGGAGGGCCAGGCTGTGTCGCCGATGGGCAGTTTGGACACCACAAACACAGCTTCTCTGTGCTCTGAATATTGGAGCTACAGAGCCGAAGCCCCCACGAGCCGTCACCCTCCCTCCGCAGAGCAGATCAAGAGTGTTCCTCAAGGGGATGTGTCCTTATAAGACCGGGTCCACAGACAATCCACCTCTGGAACCCCCACCCTGGTAAACAGGGACCCCAACAGTATTAACGATGGTCAGTTACTTTATTTCTCACATACGATGCCCCAAACACTTCACATGCTGTATCTCACTTATTTCTCAAAATCTCATTAAGTAGATGTTATGAACCCATTTTACAGAAGAGAAAATAGAGGGTCAGGGAGATCTGTAATAATAGAACGTTATTTTACAGAAAGGGGAGGGATTATAGAGCCAGTCTGTCCAATTTTGGAGCCCGTTCTCCCACCATCCCAGCTGTGTGATCTTGAGCGTGCTATATAACCATTCTGTGCCTCAGTTTCTACAGCTGCAAATGATAATAATAGTACCTTATCAGAGCATGTGTTAACACGCATAACCACACTTAGAATAGCAACTAGCACAAGAAATTCTCCATAAATGTCTGCTCTTTTATTATCACTGTTTTTGTTTTTTTTTTTTTAAAGATTTTATTTATTTATTTGACAGAGAGAGACACAGCGAGAGAGGGAACACAAGCAGGGGGAGTGGGAGAGGGAGAAGCAGGCTTTCCCACTGAGCAGGGAGCCCGATGCGGGGCTCGATCCCAGGACCCTGGGATCATGACCTGAGCCGAAGGCAGACGCTTAACGACTGAGCCACCCAGGCGCCCCTATTATCACTGTTTTTATAGAAGCCTCCCAGAGTCCCGAGTCAACAAGGGGATGAGAAAGATCCTGTCACCAAACCTCCAGACCAGCTCCCACCCCACATCTGGGCTGCTGCAGGTAAAGCCATTTCAAGGAACCCTCGCAGGAGGGAAAGGTATTCTTACCTCCCTCTAGGACACGCCATAAAATTATTTAAGACCTGGGCGCCTGGGTGGTTTAGCCGGTTAAGCGTCTGCCTCCGGCTCAGGTCATTCCCGGGGTCCTGGGATCCAGCCCTGCGTTGGGCTCCCTGCTTAGCGGGGAGTATGCTTCCTCTCCCCCGGCTCTTTCTCTCTCTTTCTCAAATAAATAAGTAAAATTTTTTAAAAATCATATAAGATAAAGTCTAGGTTGCTTTTTTTTTTCTAAGTGTAAAAGTACGTGTTTGTTGTAGAAAATTTTGTTAATACAGAATAAAAAGAAAAACAATCATGCAGAATTCTGCTTCCCAGAGAGCCATGTGGACACAGGTTCTATTAGCAGTGTCTCTGTGGTTTCTAACACTGTGCTCTCCTGGGCAAGCCCAGCAGAGGTTGCTGTTGGAGAGACAAAGTCCCCCTCCCATTTCCCTGGCTTTGCCTGGGACTGGCCAGGCGAGGACAAGATTTGATTCCAGTCTCTTGGCAAGAGGTGCAGAGAGCCCCTCAAGAGGGTGCCAAGATACATAGAGTCGGGGCACCTGGGTGGCTCGGTCGTCAAGCGTCTGCCTTCGGCTCGGGTCATGATCCCAGGGTCCTGGGATCGAGCCCCGCATTGGGCTCCGGGCTTCTCCCTCTCCCACTCCCCCTGCTTGTGTTCCCTCTCTCGATGTCTCTCTCTCTGTCAAATAAATAAATAAATCTTCAAAAAAAAAAAAAGAGGGTGCCAACATACAGGCACAGGAATGTTTATTACAACAGTGTTTTATTTTTAAAGATCTATTTTATTTTATTTTATTTTATTATTTTATTTTTTAAATTTATTTGAGGGAGAGAGCGGCGTAGGGATCGTGACCTGAACCGAAGGCAGACACGCAACCCACTCAGCCACCCAGGCACCCCAACAGTGTTTTAATAGAAAAAAATATTAGTAGCAACCAAAGTGCCTAGCAATAAGGGCCAGGCAGCATAGATAACGGTAACTGCACTCAGTTGGAGTTCCAGTAGCTGCGAATAAAGATGCCCCAATATGGGGGTGCCTGGCTGGCTCAGTAGACAGACCATGCAACTCTTGATCTCGGGGTTGTGAGTTCGAGCCCCATGTTGGGTGTAGAGATCACTTAAAAATAAAATTAAAGAAAAAAAAATGATGCCCCAAATGTGGAAAGATCTCAGAAATGTTCCTATGTTACAAAGGCAAGGGGCAGAGCCATGTTCACAATATGGTTCTTCTGGGTTAGAATATCTATACAGCTACAGAAATCAATATGTATGAAATATGTGAGGGAGGCTTTAACCCTTCATTTTCTACCTGTGTGAATTTTCTAATCTTAACACGGGGCATTATTTTGTTAAACTCTTTCTAGTCATCGCTACACCCAGCATGAGGCTCGAACTCAAGACTCTGAGGTCAAGAGTCACACACTCCACCGACTGAGCCGCTGGGTGTCCCCGGGGCACTGTGTTTTCTAAACATCACTGAGGATTATCTGGGAAGGAAGATTATGGATAATTTAAAAAATCTTCCTATTGCGTATTCTTGTATTAAAAATACATGGATCTTCTATTCTTATACTAAGAGTAATCTTCTGGGACACTTGGCTGGCTCGATCCCAGGACCCCGGGATCGTGACCCGAGCCGAAGGCAGACGCTCCACCGACTGAGCCCCCGGCGCACCCCCCCACCAAGGTTATCTTAAATGTCATCTGTACAGCCGTCTTCTTCTCCCCAAAACTCAACCATTTTCACACGTTCATTTGAGAAGCGTTTATTGGTCACTTACTACATGCGCAGGACAGAGCAAGGAGCTGGTGTCAGCTTCCCTGAATTATTTTCTAAGCTAAGTTATTCACTCAACACATATTTATTGACCACCTACCATATATTCCAGGTGCAGAAGCTGACGGGGTGTGCCAAACAGGACCGCGTCCCAGTGCTGTCGATCTCAACCCTATCAGACCCAAAGCTTCTTCATAAATCGGATCATTTTTAGTATCTCTTTTGCTATCTGAAAGAAATCCACAAATAAAAGAGCATATCTACACAATCATTTTTTAAAGGTCTTAAAAGCAGAAATGCAGGCAGAGCAGCTGGTGACAAAAGTGTGTGCGTTTGAGCATGACTTCCAGGATATGAGTGAAGCGCTCCAAAGCTTTCCCTGTACGTGGGACCACCTTGGAATCATCTGCCACAAATGCAGATGGATAATGGGGTTGCTGGGGTTGAGACGATTTTTGAAATTGTGAATACCTCTAAAAAATCACTTTACATGTAGATCCTTCCCTGGAAATTTTAGTGTGTATTAAAACTGTGCAGGGTGCCTGGGTGGCTCAGATGGCTGGACGTCTACCTTCAGCTCGGATCGTAGTCTCCGGGGCCTGGGATTGATCGAGCCCCACGTGTGCCTCCCAGCTCAGCGGGGAGTCTGCTTCTCCCTCTCCCTCTGCCTCTCCCCCTGCTTGTGCTCTCTCTGTCTCTCTCAAATGAATAAATAAAATCTTCAACAAAAATAAAACCGTGCAAAAAATTCACTGTTTATTTGCAAAATTCAGGTTCTGCGCTCAGATCCCTACAGACTGGTTCTTTGTCTCTAGGACTCTCCAGCACGAAGTGGGAGGTCGGGTGAAGGATCGGAGCCTGGCAGGACAGACAGCTAGTGTTCTCCGCCCGGCCCACAGATCAACCAGCTCGTCCTTGTCCCCAAGGCTGAAAAAAACAGAACTGCCTGGAGGGGAGGCACTGCCCGTTAGGAGCACTGGGTCTGGGCCGGCCGGCAGGCTTGGGGGCAGGACCTCTGAAGAATCAGGACAGCCCCGTCACACTGCATATCTTCAGACAGCAGCAGGAAGTCCTGACCCCCAGGAGAAACTGTGGTGTACGAGCCCCAGGGCGGGGACCAGGGGGCTGGCTTTTCAGGTGTCAGACAGCAGGATCCCCAGCTGAAGCAGACATCAAGGTGATAATCAAATAAAATCTGTGCTATGAAGGACCCTAAAATAAGTACCACGGCTGTGCCGGCTATGGCCTCCCCCGTGGCACAGGGCTGTGTGCCAGGCTGTATCTACTTATTAAAAAAAAACATATATATTTTTTAAGCTGCCTGGGAAGCAGGGCTATGAAGCTCTCGCGTCTGGGTGTGGAACAGGGCGAGAGCGCCGGAGGGCATAATCAGTCAAACCCAGGCGGTGGGAGCAGGCAATATTTTGTTATTCTTTTTATTCCTTATAAATTTTATTTGTTAATCTTTCCTAATATTAATTATCATTCGTACATCTCCATATAT
Organism: Phoca vitulina; assembly: GCF_004348235.1. NCBI lineage: Eukaryota > Metazoa > Chordata > Mammalia > Carnivora > Phocidae > Phoca > Phoca vitulina. The sequence goes on along the minus strand of NW_022589781.1, from coordinate 436,728 downwards.
GTTGTATTTTAAGAAATACCAAATATATACCTTTGAGATAAACATTAATATAATTCTACAAATATCAATAATAATTAATATGTATCCTTACTAAAGGAATAGTCTTTACTCCTTATTCACCACGCTCTAATATATTTACTTTTTAAGTAATCACAAAATAGCGCATATTTGGGGTAAAAATATATTCACACCGCACCGAAGGATAGAAGGTGAAAAGTGAAATTCCCCTCCCCCACCCCTAAAAGCCCAGTTCCACATCCCAGAGGTTAGAGTCTCTCATGCAACCTTCCCTGAAATTTTTTCTGTGCATATGCAAATGTACACATGTATATACAGCATAGAGCCTTTTAAAAAACACAGATGTGCTTCTAGTATACATCCTGTTTGGCAATTTGCTTTCTGCATTTCACAATATCCTGGAGGACTTCTTTCCATGATAGTACACTTAGACCTACAAATTCTTTTTGGCTGGGTCTAGATTTCCTTTGAACAGATGCACCCTCGTTTATTTAACCAGGAAGTGGGTACGCTCGGGAACCTTGCGGGGTGCAGGGCATAGCAGACTGGACAGGATGAACTCATGCATGGAGGCGTCCCTCCGGCACACCTGGGGAAGGGCAGGGGGACCACGTTCCAGAAGGTGGTCCTGCTCTGTAGTTACCCCTTCTCCCCATGCTAGCTAGGTAAGGGTTTGAGTCATGGAATTAGAAGGGACCTGGGAGTCCAATGCCCACACTACATGGGTGAGAAACCTGAGGTTAAGGTTTGGCCAAGTCATTGCTAGCTGCTGGAGGAACCATACTGGATCCAAAGTCCCCACAGCCCCGCGGACCCGCCAACCCTCCCTATGGCATTGGTCCCTCCCCACCTCATGCCCCAGCACCCCGGCCTTCCCTCAGAGAAGGATTCTCCTGCCCTGGGGAGAGCTTTGAAACCACTGAGGGGGGACCCCCTCTTGTGTCACGAGGAGAAACGTAGGTGGGGGTAGTGAGCAGCCTTTGAGGTGGCTTCTTTGGGGAGTAATCCATCTAACTGATGGATTTTTTTTTTACTTTATTTTCTTATTTTTTAAGATTTTATTTATTTATCAGAGAGAGAGAGAGCGCACAAGTAGGCAGAGCGGCAGGCAGAGAAAGAGGGAGAAGCAGGCTCCCTGCTGAGCAAGGAGGTGGACCTGGGACTCGATCCCAGGACCCTGGGACCATGACCTGAGCCGAAGGCAGACGCTTAACCAATTGAGCACCCGGGCGCCCCACAACACAACTTTTAATGTTTGCATAATATTCTATCTTATGCATGTACCATAATTTACCCAACCAATCCTCCTGGCGCTGGTCTATGACCAAATCAGTGGGGGGCTTAAGTTACCGACCAGCGGGTGTTTCCCGCGCACCTGTTCTGGGTCGATCGAGGGCAAGGGTGTCCTGGGGACGCCAACCACCTGCAAACGGAGACCAAGCATGGCAGGAGACCACGTGCGGTTTCACAGGGTGAATATAAACCAGCAGGAGTTGAGAGAAGGGAGAGGCCGAGTGTTGTCTTGTTTCAGTCTCCTCCCTCACCTATTCCTATTTTATTTTTTTTAAGATTTTATTTATTTATTTGACAGAGAGAGACACAGCGAGAGAGAGGGAACACAAGCAGGGGGAGCAGCAGAGGGAGAAGCAGGCTCTCCGCTGAGCAGGGAGCCCGATGCAGGGGCTTGATCCTAGGACCCCAGGATCATGACCTGAGCTGAAGGCAAATGCTTCACTGACTGAGCCACCCAGAGGCCCTGACCTATTCCTTTTTTAAAACAGGGCTGCGAGTAGATAATCCCATCAGCCCGTGTTGGGTCCTCACTTGCCTCTTTTCTACTGACCCTCCTTGGTGGGAACCCTGCTGGGCAGTGGGAGGGGACCCCAAACCAGTGGCCAGGAGCCTGGAGGTGTGGGAATCCGCCACCGAGCGCAGGTGGTCCACAGTGGGAGGGGCTTCAGCCTGGGGCCTGGCCACACTGGTTTCTAGACAGATGTGCAGGGAGCTAAGTCACCTACGCAGGTCTGCGGTGAAGCACGCTATAGGTCAGAGTTCAGGAGAAGATTTTGGAGTAAAAGCTCCATGTCTGGTGTCCTAAGGGTTTTTAGCAGTCGGCAACGCAGCTCCATGTCCCAACAGACGTGGCAAGGAGGGGGCTGCCTGGACAGCCGAGGGCCAGCTTCGGTCCACCAGAGCCTTGTTGTATGATGTGACAATAGGCCGGGGCTGTCCCCCAGGGCCTGCTACAGAGCCTCACACGTGGAGGGTGGGGGAAATTCTGGAATAGCCAGGAGGGGCAGACAGTGCTCCTAGCAATAGGACCAAAGAACTTGGTACAAAAGAAAAGCCCGCTGGGTATTGGGCTACCTCTGTCTGCCCCCTCTGTCCCTGCAACTCCAAACACAGCACTCACTCTTTTCCCATGTCCCTTTAGCCGTGGGGACAGATGGCCTGAGGGCCGCTCTGGGTCCGGAGGCCCCAGCATGGAGTGCTCGAAATGGCCAGACTCTCACAAGTGGCCTCTGGGTTAAAGAAAAAATTATGTGGGTGCCTGGTGGCTCAGTCAGTTAAGTGTCTGACTCCTGGTTTCGGCTCAGGTCATGATCTCAGAGCCCACGTTGGGCTCTGCGCTGAGCCCGGAGTCCACTTGAGATTCTCTCTCCCTCTGCCCCTTCCCCCACTCTCTCTCTTTCTCTAAAATAAATAAATAAATCATAAAAAAAAAAGAAACATGATGCATGACACTTGTTAAAAATAGATAGGCAGACCTTATTCAGGACAGTCTGGATACAATAGCATTTTGCAGGGGAGGGACAGGGATTGGTCTCAGCTGTGAACACAGCCTCGGCAAGTCGGGGGAACAGCCAAGGAGCAGCGCCTAGGAGGTCACTAAGAGGGCAGTCCTAAAATTACAGTAAATTATGTGGGGGAAGGGGATTCTGGCTGAACCGACCCAACAGGATCCTCGCTGAAGACAGGCCAAGGGGGTGGGACATCACCTGGGGACAGTGGAGAACACTGGGGTCGGATACTGGGGGGAGGGAGGGCGTGTTCTTGCCAAACCGACCCAGCAGGGTCCTTGCCAAAACTGGATTTTATTTTATTATTTATTTATTTGTTTATTATTAAAGATTTTATTTATCCATTTGACAGAGAGAGAACACAAGCAGGGGGAGCAGCAGAGGGAGAGGCAGACTCTCTACTGAGCGAGGAGCCCGATGCAGGGCTCGATCGCAGGACCTGAGCTGAAGGCAGACGCTTCACCGATTGAGACACCCAGGCGCCCCCCCAAAACTGGATTTTACAGGGAAGTGCACAGATGGGCCTCGGAGAAGATTCAGGAGCCCGACTAAAGTTTGGCCAACCACAGAAGCCGTGTTGCCTGTAGGCGCTGCTGTTCTCTTTCTGTGCGCAGGGTCCTGGGGCAGGTCCAGAGCCCCTCGTGGGAGGCGGAGAAAATCTGAAGCCCACGCCGCTCCAAGCTCTCCTGGGCGGGGATGGAAGCCTGACGTGGGGTCTCCCCGGCAGAGAGAGGAGAGGAGTCAGGCCCCAGGCTGAAGCCCCTCCCACTGTGGACCACCTGCGCTCGGTGGCAGATTCCCGCACCTCCAGGCTCCTGGCCGCTGGTTTGGGGTCCCCTCCCACTGCCCAGCAGGGTTCCCACCAAGGAGGGTCAGTAGAAAAGAGGCAAGTGAGGACCCAACACGGGCTGATGGGATTATCTACTCGCAGCCCTGTTTTAAAAAAGGAATAGGTCAGGGAGGAGAACGAAACCCAACTGACAAGAGTTCTAAAAGGATTTCGGGGGGGGGGGTGGATTTCGGCGCGGCCCTGTTCTGCCTTTCCATTGAGAGGGCGCTCAGACAGGTTAAATTTCCGAACCCCCCCACCAACGCCCCTCACCTGAGACTCCTCACGTGGTGGGAAAGTGCATTATGATCACATACTTCTAGAAATCTGGTCCAGTCCTCACACCAGCCTGCACACTGGAATCACCCCGGGAGCCCTAAAAGCTTCTGACGCCAGGGTCCCACCCCCTTGAGGCTCAGCTTTATTCCATCTGGGGTGCAGCCGGGAGTCGGGGTTTTAAAATCTTCCTAGGTGAAAAGAAGAAATAAAAGAAGCAAAAGAAAATCTTCCTAGGTGATTGCGGTGTGCAGCCAAGTTGGGGGAACATTCCTCTGCTTGGCTTCCTTCTTTCCCACGTGGGGAAACTGAGGCCCAAGGGAAGAGAAGTCCTTGTCCAAGGCCTCTGCCTTTCTGGCCTCCACCCCTGGGCCCAGTGTCCTCAGCACCTTACCCCAAGCCCCTCTCCTCCGAGAAATGACAGGTTTTCACTCCAGATAACGGCCCCCAGGTCCCCCACCCCCTCCCACCCTAGGTGTGGCTGATTGGCATGCTAATTCTCCACCGCATCACCCTCTGGGGCTTCACAAGTACCTGTCAGCTGACCACTTCCTCCAGCCTCCTCTGAGGCTTCAAAACTGCGAGGAACTTAATATGGCCCCAAGAACCTTTCATCCCATCCGCGCCTTTCATCTGAGCCTTTTAAAGTGACCTGAAAAAGCTTCAACTGTCAGAGAACCTCCAGGAAGAAGGTGGGAGGCAGGTACCACTTTGCCCATTTCTCTGCTGGCAAAACCGAGGCTCTGGGGGAAGCTGTCAGTCACCCCCGCTGAGACCCCACCCCCAGTTCCTCTTGAATAAAGCAGTTGATGGAAATCTGCAGGGACTGACAGAGACCCCACTGGGTCTTCCAGAAAGAGCCCGTGAAGCCCAGGATTGCTCGTGCATGGACACCCTCCCGTGTCCGCTGTCTCAGCACCCTGCACGGCGGCCATGCTCCTTACTCCTGCACGCTCAGGAGCTCGCAGCTCTCAGGCACAATTTGAGCAGGACCCAGAGTTCCATGCACCCCTGGGGAGCTGCCCTCCCCCCCTCCCCCGGGGAGCTCGCAGGCCAGGTTGGCGCCCAGATGAACCCACCTGGGAAAACACTACAAAGCCGCAAGGGGGATGTGACAGACGTGCAGGATGGGCGCCGGGGGAGCCTGGCCAGGCCACAGAGGGTGGGGAAGGGGCACAGGCAGAGCCAAAGAGCGTGCACAGGACCCCTCCACCTCACCCGATCGACAGCGCCGCCAATGCCACGGTCAGGATCGGCAGGGCCCCTGGGGCGGTGTTCTGGAGCGCGTTCATTCCCACGCGCAGGTCGGCCATGGTGTGCACTTGGCCTGACTATCCGGCCAGGTGAGCCCTCTCTTAGGTCAGCTGCTCTGCTCCCCGGAAGCCCATCTGGCAGAGGAGAAAAGCAAAGCTGAGAGGTTAGGGGACCTGCCTGCACTCTGACAATGGAGAAGGGACTAGAGGGAAGACAAGTGTCACCATCTGCACCCTTCCTGGTGTGGGAGTCTGGGAGGGGTCTGCCCAAGCTCATGGAGCATGGCGGCACCCTGGCCCCCGAATGCTTATTCATAAGGAAACGTTCCCTGAGCCTTCGTGAGGTAGCCGGTACCGGGCTGGTGTGGGGGGTGGAGAACAAGCCAGACCCAGCTCCTGACAGTCCGCAGGGAAGGCAGTGGTCAGGGGAGGGAGGCAGGCAGGCAGGGGGGCTGGGAGAGGACCCTTCCTCCCCCACCCCGCCCCTAACTGCAGAAGACCCTGACTGGGTCTTGGGGCCAGGACTCCTGCTGGGTGTTCGCTCCCACACTTCCATGCGGGACGGAGCCCCAAGCCATCCCTCCCAGGCCAGGAGATTTGGCGACTGCGTGGGAGGACGAGTGTCCCTTGGATGAGGCTGTGCGCTGGAGGAGGCCGCCCTGTCTGGCTCAAGGCTCAATATTGTTCCTGAACAAACTCCGGCTTTGAGGAACAGCTGTGGGGCCAGAACAGGGAGGGGACTTCCAGAGTCTACGACGGAGGCTCGCCAAACGGCCCAGCCAGCCCCTCCTCAGCCAGCCCTGGACGACGCCCCCAGCCCTCAGATTCAAGGGGTCTCATGGACCCCGAGTAGGAGATGCAAACTCGTCAGCGAAGCAAGCCCTCCCCCGATCAGGAGGTTCACATTTCTCATCCTCTCCGGCACTAAAGGCTTTCGAAACATCTTGGGGTTAAGACAAAGGCCATCCCCAAGGCCCCAGCTCAGACTCTCAGGCTCTGGGTGAAGGGCATCGTGCTCTTGGCCCACCTGCAGAGCCAGAGTCCGGTGGTTTCAAAGCAGGGCTGGTTCCGGTCAGGCAGGGTCTTCCCAGGATGGGAGCATCCAGGGATTTCCCCTGCGGCATCCTGCACGTGGCCCCAGTCCTCCCAAACCTAGAACACACACAAGAGTCTGAGTGGTTGCTGTACGAGAAATACAGATATTTTATTTATTTCTTTTTAACAATTTTATTTATTTATTATTATGTTTTAAGATTTTCTTTATTTATTTAAGGGAGAGAGAGTGAGAGAGGGGCAGTGGCAGAGGGAGAAGCAGGCTTCCCGGCTGAGCAGGGAGCCCAATGTGGGGCTCGATCCCAGGACACTAGGATCATGACCTGAGCCGAAGGCAGCCACTTAACGACTGAGCCCCCCAGGCGTCCTGAAATACAGATATTTTAAACACACGTAAGGTAAAGCGTGAAAGCCCCTCTCCCCATTTTCAACCCCTCCCCCTGCAGGCGAGCCTGCCCACCAAGTCTGGACTGTGGGCTCTGAGATGTCTTTGAGCAAATCAATCAAATACATATCGAGAGCCTCTTCCAGATTTGATGGTGTGCTAGGCACAAAATAATAACACACCTTCATGCTCACAGAGAAATTATTCTCAGGTTAGGTAAACAAGATGTGTGTGTAAAAAGTATGCATGTACGGTTTTCTTGTAGAGCTATAGGTATGAAAACCTTACACACACCCACACGTGAAAACAGTTTTCCACGAAAGGACTGATAGCGGCCGCCCCCAGATAGGTTACGGGTCTCTCCCTTTCCCTGTGGCTGCATTTGATTTCTAAGGGAGGAGGACTCACACCAGGAACTGGGGGGGTGGGCAGCGGAGGGAAGGCCCAGGAGAGACTGGGTTCACGGAAGGAGGGCTGGAACCGGGCCTGCAAGGCGGGCGGATTTGGAAGGAGCCTGAGTCCTGGGAGGAGGAACCCAGCACCCTTAGCCCAAATCTGGGAAGGGGAGCCCCACCCAGGACCCCCATGCTGGGCAGCATGAGGCCTGCAGGGGGCAACACGTGCAGAACCTACAACAGGTTCTCTGGCGGCCATGAACCAAGGGCAGCCTTGCCTCTTCTGGAAAGTTCCTGAAGTGGGCTCCTCAGCCCCGCACAGCCAGAAGAGGCCCCATACCTCACCTCTGGTGGGTCCAGAGGCCCAGGGCCAAGCGCGCAGCCAGGGATGAGGTGCAGGTCAGCACTCAGGGCCTTTGCTGGCCCCACTGCCTTGGCCCCCATAGTCCTGCAATATTCCTGCCTTTGTACCTTTGTTTCTAAGCTCTTCTCCCCATGGCTTTGTTCCAGCGCACCCACACCCCACCTCTGCCCCTTGTCCAGGGAGCGTACCCGGTGCACACTCAACACTGACCTGTCGCTCCCCTCCTCCTCTGCCCGGTTCACAAAGCAGCAGACCCTACCTTCCCGGAGTGATGCTCTTGTCCTCACGTTCAGTATCTTCTTCCACGAATTTCAAAGACACTCACTCTTGCTTTTCTTTCTTTTTTTTTCACTTTTCGTTCTGGAAAAATCTCAAACACACACAAAAGTAGAGAGAATGGTATAGTCCATGGTCCCGACCCAGCTTCAGCTGTTGTCAATTCATATCCAGTCTTGCTTCTTCTGTATCCCCCTGCCCCCAAACTAGATTATTGTGGAGCAAATCCCAAACATTGTATTATTTCATCTGCCAACGTTTCTATGTATCTCTGAAAGACAATAAAAACATAGCACAAAATCACGATCATAAGTAAAACAAATTAACCACGGTTCCCTAATATCATCTCATAGCTAAGGTTCAAAGGTCCCACCTGGTCTTAGAAATGAATTTTTCTTGAGGCGCCTGGGTGGCTCAGTCGGTGACGCATCCGACTTGGGCTCAGGTCATGATCTCGGGGTCCTGGGATCGAGCCCAGCTTCTGCTTCGAGCCCACTTCTGGCTCTGCGCTCAGCGGGGAGTCTGTTTTTCCCTCTGCCCACCCCCACTGTACTCTAGCTTTCTCAAATAAATAAATAAAATCCTAAAAAGAAAAAAAGAAATGAAGTTTTCTTTTTTTACGTTATCTCTTTGTCCAACATGGGGCTCGAACTCACAACCCCAGACATCAAGAGTCACATGCTCTACCGACCGGGCCAGCCAGGCGCCCCGGGAGTGAATTTTCACAGGTGGTTTGTTCTCATCAGGATCCAAACACCGCATCGAGTTGATAGGGCTCTTTGGTCCCTTTTAGTCTACAGATGGTTCCCTCTCTGTCTCCCTGTCTCTCTCGTCATCGATTTGATGAAGCGGCGGGCATTTGCCCTGAATTCCCCCGCGGTCTGGCTTTCGTTGATTGCACCGCTGTTGCGCCCCGCGCCCTCCTACTCTTCCCTGCACTTCTGTGAACCCGGAGTGAGTTCCAGTCGTGGGCTCACATTCTGGTTCTGTATTTTGGGGAGAACGACTCATCCATCGGCGGTGATGTGTGTTTCTACAAGGATGGAGAGTTAGCAGCCACGACGATCACAGGGCTCATTACGTCATCAGACGTTGCAAAATGAGGGTCTTCTAACTCTATCATTCCTTCTCCGTTTATCAGCAGAACACGTCCATAAGGAGAAACTTTTCTTCATCAACAATTTGTTTACCTGGCGCTACAGTCATACAGAAAAGGCAGGATAAATATTTGCTTCTTCGTTTTCCAGTTCTTAGTATACAGGATTTGTTCTCTAGAACTGTTCAAATGTGATCAATTTTTGTTTTTTATGAGCATTATGAAATAATGGATTTATATATATACATATATTTTTTTTTTTTTGAGAGAGAGAGAGAGAGCACATGTGAGCAGGGAGGTGGGCAGAGGGAGAGGGAAAGAGAAAATCCGAGAATCCCAAGCAGGTGCCACACCCAGCACAGAGCCCTACGTGGGGCTGGATCTCAGGACCCTGAGATCAAGACCTGAGCGGAACCCAAGAGTCGGATACTTAACCGACTGAGCCACCCAGGCACCCCGACTTTAATATATTTGATGTGTCTCAACCTATTGCTTTCATTATTCTTATTGGTGCTCAAATTGTCCTGTTTGGCCAGTGGGAGCCTCTTCATCTTATTTCCTGAGAGGCTGGCTCAGTGGTGTTTCATAGTTTTGTCCTCTGCAGATGTGACTGAATACTCCAGACTCATGCATTTGCTGCCCCTGACCTAGAATGAGCCATTTCTCAAAGGAGCATTTTTCCCTCCTTTGTACTGGAAATGGTGCGGAGAGACCACAGTCTGCAGTGAACGAGTTTAAATAATCCCAGAATAATCAACCAAGTTAAAAGCAGGGCCCTCTCTGGCATTGTTCAAGCGATACACCCAAAGCGAAAGCGTATTTGGGGCATCACAAGGGAGTGGGCTGAGTCTGGGTCTACGTCCGCCCGCTCCCCGGAGTCATGGGTCAGATGCATGGGCGGGGGGCGCGGGGGCCTCCACAGATGCAGGATGGCCGCTCACCCAAGAAGCCAGGCTGCTGAGCAGAAGGCCCAGTGGTAAGGGGACCCCCTTCGTGGTCTCAGAGCCGGGTGCCATGCACGGAGTTGGCCCTGAGAGCACATTGAGTGCAATCTGAAGGAGGCCCAGAGTGGAACCATTTATTGAAAACCATACATCCTGGTGCAAATTAAAATGGAATAGTATCTACTTGGAAGTGCCTTCTCTCCTATATCCGAGAGTCTCCGTCTGATGGGACCAACTTAGAGTGGCATTTTACTCGCTCAGATGTCTCTCATCTACTGTGGGCAATAATATGCAGTAAAAGGAAGTATTTTGGACATACACTCCCACTACTTGCTGGCCGGAACTCCAAGTCCGGAATTGATCTTAGGTTACCTTGGGCATCTGCTAACGCTTTAACAAATTATTTGGGAGTAGAGGGGCGCCTGGGTGGCTCAGTTGACTAAGCATCTGCCTTCAGCTCAGGTCATGATCCCAGGGTCCCCACGTCGGGCTTTCTGCTCAGTGGGGAGTTTCCTTCTCCCTCTCCCCCTGCTCGTGTTCCCCCTCTCTCATTCTGTCAAATAAATAAATAAAATCTTTAGAAAAAATTATTTGGGAGTAGAAAAGACAGGTGTTGGCAGATTCTGTGTTCTCCCAATGCCTCTCTATTTGTCCTTGTCCAGTGTGGCCGCACTCAGGGTAGGCGACCAAAGTTTCACGCTATGGTTGGAAGAGAACAAAATGATCAGAACGACTCGGGGTTTGAGCCCAATGACCATGTTAAAGAAACCCGTAGCATCACAAAGCTCTCACCAGCATGGACATCTTTGAAGAAAGACCACGGCAACATTTAACGCACTGATGGGTGGCCGCCTCTCTGGGGGACTGTTCGGTATGAAGGCGGGATCGTCATTTTGAGGATCCAGAGCTCTGTTTAAGCAACTCAAAACGAGAGTGCAGAATTCAAATCTAGTGTACGAATCTGAGCCGACTAAATACCTCCTTGGATCTGCATATAAGCAACGATCAAAGAAGAGGAATTTGCTGGATGGTGACCCGGAGCTTTCCTGTTGCAATCCCGTGGCCACTGGCCATACTCAGCTGCTTAAATTTAAATCAGTTAACATGAAATAAAGTAAAAAAACAAAAGAAAACAAACCCCCCAAAAACCCAGTTCAGGGGCACTAGCCCCATTGCTGGTCGATTCGGTTATCAAGCGTGTGGACACGAACTTGGAGATTCTATGGTTTTCTCTCTCTGAAGTTGAGATGTTCCTTTGACTTCCTCGCTTGTGTGAGTCTGGGTGGTGAAAGACACTGCCCAGAGGCTTTGGAAAGAAATAACTGAAAGAAGAAAAGGAATTGGCCTTTTAAAAAACTCACTGTGTTGGGTTCCAAATGTATTTCGCGTTTGTTATTGGAACTTATTTGGTGTTAACCAAACAACAAAAGAGGCTCCTTCACCTTTTATCACTTTCCTGGTGCATTAATACCTTTTGGGGGATGTCGCCTCTCAATCTCTTGTAACCTCTGCTTCTGGAATACATTTCAGAAACTCAGGAGGCCCGGGTTAGAGGAGAGGAAGTCAAAGGCAGGATCAAAGGGGCAAACAGCTCGGGGCTCCGGGTGGGAGTGGAGCCATCAACTCTCCTTTTCCTGGTTCTCTGGTCAATAAACACCCGGCCCGGAGCGAGGGCCAGGTCTCAGCGCAGGTCACAGGTCGGACGCCCAACTTGAACAACAAAGCCGGGAAGAGGGTACTTAGCACTTGGTGAGGAAAGGCAGGTGTCTGTGATGTTTGGGGGAGCCGGGGGGGGGGGGGATGGGAGCCCTGCTGGGAAATGTCGAGGATGCAGAGCAGGACGGTCACCCCGAGTGGCTCCCGCCTCCCCACTGGGGCTGCTCCAAAAAATGATACTTTTTTTTTTTTTAAGCTTGTTGCTTTTTCTACCGCGTCCCTACTGGCCTTCCCGCAGGATACAGGGTGTGTCTCTCTGAGGACTGTCTTCTGGGTCACCTGCTCTCCCTTTCTATCTCTTTCACCAGCTGTTACCAACAGAACAAATGCAAATAAGGACCAAAGCCCTGAGCAAGTCAGGTGGTGAGTGAGCGGAGCCCAGGTGTGGACAAGAGTTGCTGACCTCAGTGACCCTTGCCTTCGGCTAACCCTGAACTTCAGTGTGGATTCTGAAACTGGTAACCTGACTAGCTTTGGTACAGGAAAGTACCTTCTGGAGCCTATTAAAAATGTACTTAGCAGGGGCACCTGGGTGGCTCAGATGGTTAAGCGTCTGCCTTCGGCTCAGGTCGTGATCCCGGGGTCCTGGGATCGAGCCCCGCATCGGGCTCCCTGCTCAGCGGAGAGCCTGCTTCTCCCTTTTCCTCTGCTGCTCTCTCCGTGCTCATTCTCTCTCTCTCTATCAAAAAAATAAATACATTTCTTAAAAGCACTTAAATTTCACAGATTGTGTATTTTGGGAAAATAACTTGCCATAATTATTTTTTAAGCTCTTGTCAAGGATCGGGCTCTTTCCGTTTTCCATTTGAGGAAACAGGTATAGAAGAATTCACAAAAATATTTGCTGTAGGCTTACAGCAGGATAACGGAGTAAGGCATCCAGAACTTGGGTTTTGTGGAAACCACTTATGATTTTAGAGGTGTCTGTCACACCCAAGAGGAGCGGAAAGTACCTGTGATTTTGAGTGAGTGGACACAGGAGAGCTTCTGAAGAGACCTGTGGAAGCTTAGAACTTCCTAACCTGGGTCCGCGTGCACCGCGGACATGGGAATTCCATTCCCAGCAAAGCAGTATCTCTTTCCAGACACATTACTTGCATCCTCTGCCTCAGTGTTGTAACGTTAGTTTTATAAAAACATTCAATTTTAAGTGTTCCCGCTCATGTCCTTTTTTCTTTCCTAAGGACCCAACCCAGGGCGCCTGGCATGCGACTCTTGATCTCTGGGTCGTGAGTTCCAGCCCCACTGGGTGTAGACTTTACTTAAAAAAAAAAAAAGAAAAAGATCCAACCCAGAATACCACATTGCACAGAACCATCAGGCACATGATTAAAAAAATCATAATAAAGCAGCCCCGGTGAGTGTAAGATAAAGTCTCCCTCTCCAAGCCCTCGCTCGGGATTGCAGTCCTGGGTTTCCGCCGTGGCCCCACCGAGGTGATGCCTTCGGTACGCGCAGGCACACACCGTGAAAACGTCATTTAGAGCAAAAGGAGTCGAGAGGGGGAAAGGCTGAAATCTTACTCTACTGCGGAGGATTATGATGCCACAAGCTCTCCAGAAAAGTCAGGAAGGATAACGCATGTTTAGTCGGTCTGCTGGGTGACGTGGCCACACCGAGTGCTGGCATCGCTCACTGCCAGGTCAAAAGCAGCCTGTGTAGGCGGCTTCATCAAACCCTCCCCGGTTGCACCCATGACCAGGCACCTCATTCCTCAGGGCAGGTCCCCCTGCTGGCCTGCCGGGCCCCCGCTGAGGAACGGGGCTGGGATGTAGGGCTGTGTGTGTGGGGGGGGAGGTGGGGTGTCCACACAGCCGGAGAATTCCTGTGACTCCTGGCCCTGGGCAGTTTCTGGCTCCCTGGGCTGTCTCCGGCTGTTAAACCTCAAGTGGCGGCTAGCAGCCGGGAAACCTCTGCCTCCCTCGGAGGCTGGCCTTCTGGTTCCGGTAGCTCAGCTACAGCTAGGGAACTTGGGTCTGCATGGATCTGGTTCTATCACCGCTGCCTGCGGCTGGGACCCTAATGAGCCCACTGGGCCTGAAAGACAACCCGCAAGAATGGAGGGGACAGGGGTTTTGCCTCCTCCTGAGGGTGCAGGGGAAGTGAGCGGTGAGCACAGGAGTTTCGTCTGGAGGCCGGCTTGGCACAGTGGCTCTGACCTCTGGGCCTCGTCTGGATTGTGGAACTATCCCAGACCTGTAAGACTGGGATGAGAGTACCCGCTTCATAGAAACACATGTGTAGCATGGCCTTGCCCACAGAAGCTTCACAGTTTTGGGGCTGGGGGCGCCTGGGTGGCTCAGTGGGTTAAGTGTCTGCCTTTGGCTCAGGTCATGATCTCGGGGTCCTGGGATGGAGCCCTGCGTTGGGCTCCTGCTCAGCGGGGAGTCTGCTTCTCCCTCTGCCTCTGCCCCTCTCCCCACTCATGCTCTCTCTCTCGTTCTCTGTCTCTCTCAAATAAATAAATGAAGTCTTAAAAAAAAAAAAGGTTTTTGGGTTAATGAAAGAATGACGGAGCATAGCAAAATAGAGGGTCTGACCTCCCATCCCATATGCCTTCTGCTTGAAGACTCTGATGACCCAGCAAAGGAAGACAGAGAGGAGGGGGGCAGGAGAGAGAGAGAGAAGGCGTGAGGGTGGGGAGATGGAGAAGCAGGCTGTCCGGAAGAGCCTCAGGGGTTTGAAACAGTCCCTGACACCCCAGCCACCCACCAGGAGCCAATCAAGCACTGAGCTCCTGTCCCCAGCAGGCTTTCTGCTTTGACACCCAGGACGTCCTTCCAGGACGGAAACATCCAAGGCCTTCCTGGGGTGGTCTTACAGTATTCCAGGATGGACAGACAGGCAGGGACACTGCCCTGAAGGACCCTCCCGACAGAGAGCAACCTTGCACCGTCCTGGCCAAGTCGGGGCTCAGGTTCTGGGAGCAGGAAGCCCGGGGCCTCCGACTCCTCTCTTGGGCGGAGCGGTTCCCACACGGGACCCTGCGTTTCTCTCCCCATAAAGTGAATTCAGAGGCACCCAGTGCAAGGGGCGTGCAGGGAAGGTCCGGCACGGTGCCTCACGCACAGTGGATGTCCGACTTGAAGGAGAAGGAGAAATGGGTGCCTGCGCTCTCAGACCTTACAGTCTAGGAGGGGAGGCAGAGACGCAAACCAGGGCCAGAGCACACGTCAGGACCAAACGGGAACCTGGAATGGGGCCCCCCGGGGCAGAGGCAGGCCGGCGCGGAGACTTCCCGGGGCCCCGTCCGTCAGACGGCCCGTGAACATCGCTGGAACCCCCCGGAAAGGCCCGGGCACGCGTCTGTAAACGTGGGCGCGCTTTCAGGCCCGCCGCGCCCAGGGGACCCTTGTTCCTCCGCCCGCGGGCATTCCAAAGGGTCCGCGCCTCGCTCCCGGTGAGGCCGCTGCCTCCCTCTGCCGCCCCTTAATCTGCACCCCCTTCCGATTCAGGATGTGCGGCGGCGGCTCGCGGAGGGCAGGGGCCGGGCTGTTTGACCAACCTGGTACCTGGTCTGGCACGTAGCCGGCGGGCGGGGGGGGTAAGTAAATAGCTCCGAGGACGCGGGCAAGGGTCGCTGCCCCCGCCCGGCGCGCCGCCGAGCGGGAGGCCCGCCTGGGGATGTGGATTGCGGCCGGCGGGCCGGGCGGGCGGGGGTCGCCGAGGGTGGGCGGTGTGTGTGTGGGGGGGTGCGGCCCAAGTTCACGCCTCCCCTCCTCCCGCCCCCGGCGGCGGAAGCGGCAGTTCCCACGGCGTCTGGCGGAGCTGGGGGCGGGCCGGCCCCCGGGGGGGACACGGGTCTCCGCGCGCCCGGCCCTTTGAGCGCGCCGCCCCCCTCCCTCGGCCCGCGCCCTATAACCGGGGGCCCGCGCCCCTTGGGTGGCGCACTGGCTCGCGCAGCGATGGCCGCGGCTCGGTCCCAGCAGCTCGGCTTCGGGGCCGCTCCCGCGCTGCCCGCGCCGCCCGCGCCGCCCGCGCCCCCGCCCGGCCCCGCCGCCGCCCCGC